>NW_020230559.1:0-232865 GCF_003227715.2 Harpegnathos saltator | reverse complement strand
GGCCGCGGGTGGCACTCCCGGGTCAACACGCCGTCCTTTCCGCATTGCGAGCAGAATTTCTTCGGGGGGCGCTTACAGTCTACCCGAGTGTGCCCCCTTTGTTGCACCCGCCAGCAGCACTCGTCCTTGCTGTATGTGCTGGCGGTGGTCGGCGCGGCGCGCGGTGGTCGAGGAGGTCGGTCCACTGCAGGATCTCGCCGGCGGTCGCGTATCTGCCGCTCGATGTCTTCGTGCTCTGCGGCCCGCGCACGGAGGTCCCCGATGCTCGTAACGTCGTCGATGCGAATGCCCCTCTTGTATTCTGGGTGCATATTTTCATATAGCAACTCGAGCTGCTCCTCGGGACTCCATCCCCCGCGCGCCGCATGAGCGTTAACACGTCATTGGAGAAACGCCCGGAAGATTCTCCATCCTGTTGTACGCGGCCCCGTGCTTCGCGGCGAAGTTGCGCTAGCATTTTGCGCGGGAGGTATTCCGCGCGGAAGTCCCTTCGGAAATCCTCCCACGTTGCCCATGTGTGCCGACTGAGACGGTACCACGCGAGGGCCTCGCCCCGCAGCATTTTCCGGCAACCCCCGAAGGACGTGTTCCCCCGTATAGCCATAGACGTCGCTGAGTTCCTCGACCCGTTCTAAAAATTCGTGAGGACTCCGTCCGTCGAAGAAACAACCCCATTTTCTAATTTGGTTCATCGCCTTGGCTATCGGGGGTCCGGACCCCTCGGGGATTATGGACAGTTCGGGTGTCTCGTCGCGAACTTCCACTGTCCCTTCCTCGGCCTTTGCTGCGGGGTCGCCGTCCCGTTGTCCTCTTTGAACACTTCCGGATGCCGTCGCACGAACTGACCGAGCCGCCTTCGCAATTCTTCGAATGTCCCGTCCGTGTGCAAGTCGTGACGGGACAACTGCTCGGTCAGCTCCTGTTTAGACAATTTATGCACCCATGCCATCGCGCTCGGGCCCGTAATCCCTCTTGCCGCTTTTCTCCTCCTAAGGTCCTTTGTTCGGGCGCCAAATGTAACGGCCGAACTCCGCGGTTCGGTCGCTGCTACGCGTTTCGCGCGGATAAGGCTCGTCGGAGTCCGGGTTCGGTGAGGAGGAAAGCAGCGAGACGTTCGAGAGTAGTACGTTAGCTTTATTCTATATTTAATTTGATACAAGAGGTCGGCCCGAAGGCGATGTCGCGGGTTGCGTTTGTAAGGCGCGTCGGTACGGTACGGTGCGGTGCGGTGAGCGGTGCGAGCGCTCGTACGAACGGATAGGCCGTGCGGAAGGCGGGGCCTATTGCGCGACGCGTGTCGATCGTAACGACGGTAACGGCGCGGTGTTCGGTCTCGCTTCGCGACGCTGGGCGTCTCGGACAATTATCGCCCAATACTCGCTTCGGAATTGCTCGCGTAAAAATGGTCGCCGGACCGGAGATTTCGATTCTCGGTCGAACGCACGCACGCGAGTCGCGGGAGACGCGAGATGATTTCGTCCGTCGGGGCCGAGGACTCTCGACAGAGAAGGCGTACGCACCTTCCCTTTTCCCTACGTTCGTGGAGGAAAGCGACCAAGTGCTGCGGACACTCAGCGGAGACGGCGAACACACCGTCCCGGGTTCCTGGTCGCTAGACGGATCGCCTAAAGGCTGAGTACGCTCAGCGGAGTTCGCCGACGGACGAACCCCTGACTCGAGGCGGCGGGTAAAGGCGAGATACTGTCGAGTACGCTCGACTGAGCACGCGTACACACGAGCCCAGGAAGACGGGAGACGGCCAAGTATCGAGAACGCTCGATCGAGACTGCGGACGCACAATCCCGTGTTCTTAGTCGCCGGTCGGGTAGTCGGAAAGCGGAAGGCAGAGCGAAACGGTCCGGATATTCTCTCTTTCGGCATACAAGCGTCTAGATCGAATCGGCGGTACGGATCGGTCTGGTCTCTAGGAGCTCGATCGCCGCCGTTTTATAGTTGTTCGCGCTACGATTGATACGGCGGCGATCGAGCGGCGCGCCTATCGGCGCGAGGCACGATGGCGGTGCGTGATCGCGGCCGCGCGCGCTAGCGGCAGCGCGTGATCGCCGCCGCGCGCGATAGCGGCGGCGCGTGATAACGGCGGCGCGATCGTCTTCGTTAATTTATGGTGGCGCAAAGCGCCGTTCTTCGGCCCGACAGGTGGTCGGTCGGGCCGGTAGTAACGAGGTGCATCTGCGCCTCGTTACAGCTTTTATAACTGATAATGAAAGCACTTCTTTAGGAATATCGTATTGTAAGTCTTGAGGAAAATGTTCAACTGTATTCGATTCTAAAATTTTTATCAAATGTGGTCGCATCAATTTGCAATCATATCTAATATCTTCGGGTTTAATTTTGAACAATAATGAAACTGCAAAAGCTATAGCGAAAACGCTACAATCATTGTTGTTTGATTGTTGTTATACAGTAGGAAATTCTACAGGCTTAATTACGAAAGGATATGTAGGAAATAATCGTTTCAAAAATTGATCATGGTGTTTGTGCAATTGCTTCTTATTTAAAGAATCATAAATAAAAATTATATTTGTATTATAGTAACTACATACCCAATGTCCATCAAATGGATTCGATGAACTATGTAATATTTGTATATGCTTTTTATAAATTGGTAAAGGCGTTTTTGTATCAAGACATTGCAATCGCCACGTTTCAACGTGTATATAGTCGGAACAATTTTCTAATAGACAACCGAAATGTTCCATATGCATATCTGTTAACCATTCTCCTCGGACAATTATATCTTTATTTGTAGAGGAGAGAAGTATACGATGATCTGTCTTTATATACATTTTGTATATAATACACTACCGTGTTTCTTAATTATATATAATATTTAATATATATTGGCAAACAACAGCGAGTTGTTCTGGGCGCACAGCAGCCACTTATTTTATTTATTTAGGGCGCACAGCAGCCACTTATTTGGGGTGCACAGCAGCCACTTTTTTGGGGCGCACAGCAGCCTCTTTTTTAAGGCGCACAGCAGCCACTTTTTTGAAGCGCACAGCAGCCTCTATTTTAGGGCGCACAGCAGCCACTTTTATTGGGCGCACAACAGCCTCTTTTTTAGAGCGTACAGCAGCCTCTTTCTTGGGGCGCACAGCAGCCACTTTTTTGGGGCGCACAGCAGCCTCTTTCTTGGAGCACACAGCAGCCACTTAGAGAGTGTGGAGAGGATGAACAAGAGAGCAAAAAAAGAAGAAAATGAAAGAACGAAAGAATAAGTCATCAAAAAAACGAGAAAGTGAAAACGCAAGAGAGCGAAGACGTGAGAGAGCGGCGAAAGCAATACTATGTGATTTAAATCAAGTTATAATACACTCACCAAATTCAATTTTCTACATCAGTAAGCATTCAAAGCATCAAATTCCAAACTAGCTTACTATTTAATCCAAAGCAAATATTCCGAAAATCTATTTGTTATTTGTTCAAAGTGAATATTGATACGCAATTTACATAAAAATATGTATGATACATCGATTATAAGCGATATTGTTTTATGTACAAACAACGTGTTTTATGACAACGCATATATATACACGAATATAGTCATTAATCATAAATTGTCAATTGCCTTAAAACTGTTTGCGGAGACGTTGGACAACGACGAAAATAGTTATCATAGTCAACGAATTACTTCAAACTGATGTAAATATATATAATATAATAATACATAATGATATATATGTGTGTATATGTTTAATGTATTACATATAATCAAATTATCTTCTTATATTATCTTCTTATATTTAAAGATAATAACCCAAGAAGATTTGCTATTAATGAAAAGTTTGGAAAATTATGAAAGACAAAACTTGATGCCTATCTCGAGCACTGCCACCGAGGTTTCAGATACTGTTGGAATTAAAGCAGCAAAATCATTAAGTATTTATTACTCTTAATTTTCTCTCTATCTCTTGTTCGCTCTCTCACTTTCTAGTCTTCTCACTTTCGCCGCTCTCTCGCGTCCTCGCTCTCTCGCGTTTTCACTTTCTCGCTTTTTCAATGACTTATTCTTTCGCTCTTTCGTTTTCTTCTTCTTTTGCTCTCTTGTTCGTCCTCTCCACACTCTCTCGCTGTTTTGTATTCATGTTTTCCGAACTCACGTTTTCCCCATATTCACGATTTTTCACTGCTAACTCTCTTGATCTTTCTTGCTTGTTCGCACTTTTGCTTTACTATTTCCTTGATCCTTATTTCATTTTCTCCTTCTCACATTCCCTTGCTGTTTTGCTTTGTCGTTCTTTTGAATTTCTCACATTTCTTTTTCACGCACTCTACCGCTCTCGTCTTCATTCTCTCTCTCCCCCTCTCTCCCTCTCTCTCTGTCTTTCTCCCTCTTTCTCACTCTCTCTATCACACACACTCTCTCTCTCTCTCTCTCTCTTTCTCACTCTCACACTCTCTCTCTCACACTCTTCTCTCTCTCACACTCTCCTCTCTCTTATTCTCTCTCTCACACTCTCTCTCACACTCTCCTCTCTCTTACTCTTTCTCTCACTCTCGCACTCTCTCTCATACTCTCTCCCTCACACTCTCCTCTCTCTTACATTCTCCTCCCTCTCACACTCTCTTCTCTCTCACATTCTGCACTTTCGCTGTACTATTTCCTTGATCCTTATTTCATTTTCTCTTTCTCACATTCCCTTGCTCTTTCGCTTTGTCGTTCCTTTGAACTTCTCTCATTTCTTTTTTACGCACTCTACTGCTCTTGTCTTCATTCTCTCTCTCTGTCTCTCTCACTCTCACACCCTCTCCCTCTCACACTTTCCTCTCTCTCACACTCTCCTCTCTCTTATTCTCTTTCTCTCTCTCTCTCTCTCTCTCCCTCTCCCTCTCCCCCTCTCTCCCCCCTACCCTCTCTCTCTAATGTATCTCTTCTTTTTAATTTAATTAAAGAAATAACTACCGCTGAAACCACTGCCGCCGTTGCACCCACCAGCACTAACAATATATAAACCGCCCAGACCGCTACCGCAGTTGCAACCACCGACACCACTAACAACACCGCTATCACCAACAGCTACCAACAGCACCGTCATCACTGCCACCAATGCCACCACCACTAGCTCCATCAATACTACCAACACTACCACCACCATCGCCACCACCAAGAGTCGGAAGAGAAAATAATAAAAAAACTATAAAATTATGATAATTTAAAATATTTATTCAAAATGTTTTATAAAAAGTAAATTTTCTATTTTATAAATAAATTTATTTTATAAAAATTTATAAAAAAATTAATGTTGCAATGTGTGCGTGTGTGCGTGTGCGTGTATGTGTGTGTGTGTGTGTGTGTGTGTGTATGTGTGAGCGCGTGCCTGTAAACACGGAAATTAATAACTTACACACACACACGCGCACACACACACACACACACACACATATATATATATATAGTTTGAGATGATAAAATTATAACACATGTATAAGAAATATATATATATATATTGTTAAATCAATAAATAATATATATATATGTTTTCCTCATATATATATATAGTTAAATCAGTAAACACACATATATATATTGTTAAATCAATAAATAACATATATATTGTGTTGTTAAGGAACATCCGACGACGGATTTTCTTAATATGAAATTTACACTTTTCATCTTTGGCTACAAATAACTCAGTAACGAGAGCATTTAGGGCAAAAATAAATTTTATTTCCGTATATACGAGGGCAGTTTGATAAGTCAGTGACTTTTTGAATTTTCCGCGCAGTAACTTTAAATGCAGCACTGCTCCCGTCAACTGCCATCTATTAATAGACTACTGTACAAGTTTGGGCAAGCTGCGCCATTTAGAATAAAAAAATTGGAAAAACGGTGGACTAAATGTATTGAGCTAAAAGGAGACTACGTTGAGAAATAAAACGCTTATTTGCCGAATAAAATATCTTTTATTAAAAAAGTCACTGACTTATCAAACTACCCTCGTATTATGTAATAAGCTCCTGTTGATTCGATTGCGCCTACTTAGAACTTGATCTGACCAACCGTTACAGAGCTACAGCTATTTGGTTATTTCTTAACTCAAGCTGTCACGTAAAGTTGGCGCTCATTTGCTCGCTTCGCGTGCACTTGGCGCGAGACATTACCGTGTCTCTTGATTTACTTGATGCAGTATGCGTTCCCTAAAGCATGCCAAGTTAGCAGGTTTCATTCCGTACATATTATTTTTAACATATCCCCATAAAAAGTAGTCCAACAGAGAAAGATCTGGTGATCTACAGGGCCACTCTATTTCACCACATCTTGTTATCCATCGGTTTGGGAAAGTATCAGTTAAAAATTGACGCACTACTACTGCATAGTCCTTATCTCTGCTGACATACACACACACATATACACAGGGGGGTATAAAGTCCGACCATGAAACTACCACGCGGTACATCCTGAATAATACTAATGCTGGCGGCACCGTAAATTCTAAAGCTCATAACTCAGATAATTCTCAACAAAAATAGGTCATCAAGTAGTGTTTTCGAAACGTCTCGCTGTCATCTTTAACACTGTGTAATAAAAAATGGGATGTACTATTTAAAAAAATCATGTTGGCATTGACCTCGCCTTGACTCCTCCATTAAAGATCAACCGGGTATGATCATTCAATAGAACTTTTAAAACCCTACAACTTTAGTTGGAAACATTTTTCTGAAAATTCTTTAAAAATTTTCTTTAAAAATGTTTCCTTTTCAAGGTATTTGACTGTTTCCAGACTTTTCTAACTAAAGTGATATGGTCCATTATCGATGATTTTATTAAAAAATTTTTCGAACAAAAGTTGCATGGCTTGAAGGACAACACGTAACGGAAATGTGGACTTGACCTTGAGTGAAGTGACCTTGTCAAAATCAGGCCAAGGTCATTAATGTTTTTTTAAATAGAAACTGCGATTTTTTATTACATATTCTTGTAGCTTATCTCGAGAGCATTCCAAAACACTCTAACAAAGTTACATTTCATCGAGTACTTTCCGAGTTATGAGGCTTGGAACTTAAGGCAAGATCGATCACTGATTCGACCAATTAAGGCAAGATCAATTCGAATATGTCTTTAGCCGTTAATAAGTCTTGGTCTTAGAAGTACGAAATAAAACCTCCTTGCTTTTATTACAATATCCTGTAAGTTAGCAAATATTCTTCACACATACAAACATAGTATTATTATATTTGTATTGAATAGTGCACTGAACTATAACATTGTTCTGAGAGTTTTCTCATTTAGAGCGACGAAACAAATATATTTTATGAATTTTTTTCGCGCAGATAGAAAATTTCACGGATGTAATTGTTTTTGGAGATTATTTAATACTGTATGAAAAATATTTATTATCTTACAGGATATTGTAATAAAAGCAAAGAGGTTTCATTTCGTACTTCTTGATTCTGTTACAATATTCTTTTATATTTCATACTACATCCTTGTATAACTTAAAATTATACTTAAAATATTACTAAACAGTCCGATAATCAAACCTGTGAACCTGCCCGACTCCGCAAAATAATTAATAAAATATATTCTATTTTCTTGGCGCCGAATATTATTAATACTATTACAAATAATATTACAAATGATATAAATTTTTACAAATAATAAAATTTGTAAAAATTTGTATTATTTGTAACATTATTATACAATTACAAATAAAATTACAAATAATAATATTACAAATAATATATATTACAAATAATAATATTATTAATAATAAAATATTATTTGTAATAATTTCGGTGCGTCGAGTAGACAAAACTTTCAGTATTGTGATAGAGAGGAAAGGGGAGGGGGAGAGAGAGAGAGAGAGAGAGAGAGAGAGAGAGAGAGAGAGAGAGAGAAAGAGACAGTCGCGCCCGCGATTCAGATTGTGGGCAAGAAAGAATTAGGCTCGCTGAGCGAGAACGAGAGCGACAAGGAGGGAATTATATTCTCTCTCTCTCTCTCTCTCTCTCTCTCTCTCTCGCTCGCTCGCTCGCTCGCTCGCTCGGCGCATCGACAATTGCCGATCGCGTGGCTCACACGGATTGACCGAGCTGGCTGTGTGCGTGCATAGGGGGGGGGAGAATCCTCGTGCAAGCCCGTGACCAAATTCACATCACTGATACCAATGATGTCAAAACCGAACAAACTGCGGACAAGCGTAACTTGTAAATATCGGAGAACAACTGTTTATCAGCTCATAGAAAATTAATATGACGAGATACCCGCGAAGACCCGTGTACTTCTCTTTCGTCTTTGCGTACAATTGCGATCAATAAAAAATTTTCACGAATTGTTCGGTTTTGACATCATTGGTATACGTGTGTATGTATGTTTACACGTACACGTACAATTGCGATATACACTTATCATGTTAGCATTGATCATTTTTATTCATGCTAAAAAAAATAAGTATAATTATGTAAAGAATTTGCCTGCGTATTATTATACATTCTACATAGTTTTCTTTATGATAGCAAAAATAACACACTTGAACAACCTCTACGCTCATATCACAAAGCCTGATCCACTGCGCTACTGAAGCAAATTGGTAATTCTTCTGCTATAACATTAACAGAAAAGACTAAACTTCAAACTGCATTTCTCAAATACGTTTAAGATTTGCACCGTTTTTGGATAGCATTTGTTACTATTATTGTTATACAATACATCAATATTATACTTTTCTAAAAGCAATATCGCGCGGTGATTTCAAGGATGAAGATTCCTCTTGTGTAAGATATTAATTATTCATTCTTTATTAATGAGAAAAGATTTTCCTTTGGTTTAAATGTTCAAGAAAAGTTTTTTGTTCTCTGAGAATCTTTCAATTTTTATGTTCGTGAAAAGTTTATAAAATTCGTAAAGGAAGAAAATTATTTTACTACCTTTTTTTTTTTTCTTTGGTCACGCAAGGGAAATCCATCATGGATACTCCCTCCCCTTGGGGGGTAAGGGGGTTATGTCGAACTCTTACCGACTAAAACCCCTGCGGGATGTCTACCTGTCGGACCGTGAGGAGGGGAGTCGGGGGAACTACTCCCGTATTCCCTCCCCAACCCTCCGACCCCAGGGCTCCCTTCCGGGAGCCCCTCGCCACCTGTGTACCGCGCCCTGTTTCACGAAGGGAATCCAGGGCGCGGTCTCCGACGAGGGTTACCCCCCGCCGGTTGGCCTTCTGGTATCTCCTGTCAAGGAGGGAGAGGACATCCGCCCTCCCTGCTAGTCAGGGAGGGGAGGATTTGTAGGGGAGCGGGCCCGGCCCCAACCGGGGCACCGCTCCCCCCTGTCCCTACTTGTCCGGTCGCTCGGGGGGGAAGGTAGGGAAGGCCCCCCCCCTCGCCGCCCCCTACTCCCTCCCTTGCGATCGGTGGCTGGCCCGGGGCCGCCGAGGGGACTCCCTACCCTTGCGGGTCTGTGAGCTCCCCTCGGCGGGCGTTGCCCCGGGCCCGCTATCGCGTCCCTCGTCCCCCTGGGGGAGTTGTCCGCCCGGGAGCTGCTCCCCGCAGCCCCGGTACTGTCTTCGCCCCCACTCGGCAGTCTCCTTCTGGGACATTACTGTCTCACAGAAGGAGACCGCCGCTGTCCACGCCTCCTCGCTCCCGCACATGGCTTTGACCATGTGCGGGAGCGAGAGCTCCCCCTCTCGGCATCCCACCGCCCCGCAGAAGACACGGCGCTCCCCGGCCCATGCTGGACACGCGACCAGGGTGTTGTGCGCCGTGTCCTCCACCGCGGGGCAGTGGTGAGCTCCTTCCTTATCCGGCACAGGTACCGACCGAAACACCCGTGCCCGGTCAGCACCTGCGCCAGACGGAAGGATAGTCCACGTCCCCTCCTGCCTGTCAATTCGGACAGGCATTATTTTACTACCTACCTGTTCAAGAGTTGTGCATAAGAGATATTTTAACAAATCTGAATCTGAATCAGTCAACAAATTAAATTTCTCATTCAAAGAAGCATATGTAGGGTAAGCATAAGTAAGATAAGTATAAATAATAAATTAAATATTATTCTCTGAATATAATAATAAATTAATGTTTTTTTCTTTAGCTGAATCATCGAAGTAAATATTCTATTATAAATTGACTTTTCGGATTACAATATTAATTTGATTTTTCAGAGTACGCTTTCAAATTGACTCTTCGGAATACGTTATTAAATTGACTTTTCGGACTTTTAACACTTTTAAATTGACTCTTCTGACTACACATTTGTTAGTTGACTCTGTGGAATACATATTTTTTAATTAACTCTTCGGAGAAAAGAGAAGAGAAACATTTTATATTTCATTTAAAAAATCTTAATTTTTGCAGAAAACTGATTGATGAAGAAAAAAATTAATTCACGACCTCAATGAAGATCTTAAAAAAATTACTGCAAGAAATGAAGTTGTTGTTATTATATACCATATTGTACAATATTAAAATATACGCGCAATAATTATCTATAATGCATATTTGCATATATGGGCGTTTATGTAATTATAAGTAATATAAAAGTTATGACAAATTAATGTGGCCGCGTGTTATCTCTGTCGCGTCATTGCTAGAAATCGTCCGAACTCTTGAAATTATTTTTTTCCCGAATTATGAATATAAAACAATGAGGAAAGGAAAATAAGGGGGTGAAAGGGGAGACGACGACGTCTGCCTTACGATAATATCGCTGCTGACTCGCTTCGTCGCGATTGTCTATTCGCTGGTGGTGAGACAAAGACCGATTCTTCGTTTTTATCTTTCGTTTTTATTAAATTTTATTTAACTTCGTTTTTATCTAACTAATCTAGCTCGCTCGTGAACATAGCACAGAACAGAACCAAATTATGAACATAGCACGGAATAGTACCAACAAATCGTGGACATTGGCTTAGTAGTTCATGTCCATGAAAAATGGACCCAGTTGGCGCCTCGAATCAGCCAACTTTTCCATAACGCAGTAAATGCAACCATGCCCGCTCTTAGGCTTCTCTCTGATATCATTCACTTACATCGTAATGCCTGCTTAAACTCAACTATTTCAGAACTAGGATCCTTCACACATAAAGGCAGCAGATATAGAAAATTCTGCCACAAAGGTCCTTGGTTTGAGGATCTCAGCGGAGTAAATAGAAACGTTAACATTCATGGCTAGATTAAGATCTCACCACGTCGCCACCAGTCTACATTCAATTCAATTCAATAAATGGCTCCGAGCAAAATAAGGTACTGCTCCAACGCCACTCTCACGGTGTAGATAGATTAAATTCTGTAAGGCTATTTTCCAGCAGAGGTAAAAGAAAACAGGGACAACGCGTACGCAGTCCCAACGATCAAAAAATATGCATAGTTACAGGAACCACATCCAACCGCCACGGAGGCGAACAAAAGACTTAAGCTAAGACTCCATGCATGCGGTGAGCTGCGGCAAATGCTGCGATGACCAATCAGGAGGGAGGCGCAAGTCCGGTTGCGGCAAGCTCCGGCATGCGTCTGTCTCCTGATTGGTCACCGCAGCCGTTTGCCGGAGCTCACCGCATGCATGGAGTCTTAGCTTTACCACCAGTCTACATCTAAAGGATAAAAATATTATTGAAGACGCGACATGCAAATGTGGTTGGTATAATGGAGGATTCACACTACGTCCGATGTCCGACGTACGACGCCCGACATCCAATAGGAGAATAGCTTTCCAATGGAGAATTGAATTCTTCATTAGAAAGCTGTTCTCCTATTGGATGTCGGACGTAGTACGTCGGATATCAGACGGAAATCAGTGTGAATCCTCCATAACAAAGACCTGAAGGATATATTATTCAGATGTCCCACCTTCGCTAAAGAATCGGATTCTTTGTTGTTCCGACTGTTCTACACGGATGGAGCTACTGCTACAGGGAACTTCTATGCAGCAGCGTTCAATAATTGCAACATAAACGTATTTAAAGAGATAGGGCAAGAGTACAGGCTTTTACATAACACATAATACATAACACATAAGAGAATAAACCAATTAGTTTTCTTCATTTCCCTCCTCAGGACAGAAATGAAGAACTTTGATTGGTTCATTCTCTTATGCGTTGTGTATTATGCGTTATGCAGAAGTCCCATTGCTTTGAATGCAGAAGGCCCTATGGGCTCTGGCCCATAGGGCCAGAGCACAGATTTCTGCATAACGCATAATACACAACGCATAAGAGAATCAACCAATCAGAGTTCTTCATTTCTGTCCTGAGAAGGGAAATGAAGAAAACTAAAGCCAGCAGCACACGATGCTTGTTTTCCTGCTGGATTGTCTGCTAGGTGTGCTTGCTTGCTGCTATGTGGGCAGCTGTGCGGGTAACTCTGCTGGCTATGTTGCTAGTGTGGCTTCACATGATGTTACGTACTGGTTGAAAGATAAGTATATTTGCATTAGGGCTGCGTTCCGATATTCACTGCTAGCACTGAAATTCTATGATATACGTGACACAAACTATGTATTTTCAGTACTGACAGTGAATTTCGGAACGCAGCCTAGGTCATGATAAACATAGAACAGATAATTGCTGTTGCAGTAAAACGTAAAAGAATTGCAGTTTCATTTTTTTATTTATTATAGCGTTGCAACAAAGACGACGGAATCAATTTCGCCGACGTTTATGGAGTCGACAATGGTTACAACGACGCAATAATTACGCAAGTGTACTTACTATGTTATTTACAGAACTCGGGTGAATATGAATCTATTAATATAAATTTTTTTTTCAATTTCTTTTCCTGTCCTATGTACTTTACTTTTCTGCTTATAGACCTGAAGATCCTAGATTTTTCAAAAATTATATTCAACTAGAAGAAGAGGTTATGGAAAAACTATTATTTCTCATTACACCATACATTGAGAAAAAGAATACAGTAATGAGATAATCTATTTGTCCTCGAATGAGATTGAGTTTAACTCTTCGATTTTTAGCAACTGGCAACTCGTTTCAAGATCTCTCGTTTTCCACAAGAATTGCTCCAAATACTTTATCAAAAATATACCAGAAGTATTGCAAGCTATTATTACAGTGCTTGAAAATAAAGTGATGTTATTCCCAAGTAAAGACGAAGATTGGGAAATCATAGCTGAAAAATTTTAAACTATGTGGCAATTCCCTCACTGCATAGGCGCTTTAGATGGCAAACATATTGTCTTTCGCCCTCCACGCATCATGGATCAAAATATCGTAATTATAAAGGGACAGGTAGCATTATTCTTTTAGCCTTAGTAGATGTAGAATATAAATTTATCTTTATAGACGTTGGCAAAAATGGTCGCACTCATGACTCTACAGTGTTTCGTGAAAGTCCGTTAGGAGTAAAATTGAAGGAAAATACCCTCAAATTACCACAACCAAGTACTCTGCCTGGTTTTAATGTTAACTTGCCATATGTAATTATAACGGATAATGCTTTTGCATTACATATTAATTTAATGAAACCTTATCCAGAACGTGGCTTGACGCAACAAAAGCGAATATGTAATTACAGATTCAGCAGAGCACGAAGAACGTCCGAAAATGCATTTGGTATACTTACGAATAGATTCAGAGTTCTGTTAAATCCTATAGCATTAGCTGTAGAAAAAGTAGAGCTTATAACGTACGCATGTCTCCTTCTGCATAATTATCTTTTAAATGAAAAAGAACTTAATTATATTCCTACTAAATATAGAACAGAAAGCTCAGAAACATTAGAGTCAGGATTATATAGTATAGGCCAGAGCTGGAGACTAAGTGCCCTTTTCGGCCGGATTTCAAACGGTGACACCCACCGTTCCCCTTTCACTGCTCTGTCCTCAGCGGCCGAGGCGACGATCGCGGATCGCTCAGGCCCGTCGCTACGTAAGATGTCAGCTGGAGCGTACCCTCGTGTTTTATTATAATTACAATTTTTTCCTCCCTTAATAATCGCTTTAAAATATATATGTTTATGTGTTTTATACACACATACATATATATATATAATTACAACATAATGAAAAAAATGACATAAAAAAAGTATAATTAAAGGATTATTGCAATAGATTTCCACATCATCTGTGAGGTACTATTGCTGATGCGTTTTTTTAAAGTGCTCTCCCCAGTAGGCCTACTCCACTAAATAATAAAGAACAAATACGATAAAATGTATGGCTCGGTAGGGAAACAAAATTTTAGAGCATAGAGTACGCCGGAGAGGCAAAATTTTCGCGCATATTTACGTCATTCACAGTCAAGGGGTTAAGCTTATAAGACAACGCTTCTTGATGAATGATGCAATGAGTAACAGAGATTTTAAAACCTTGCTGTCTTATTTGTTCAAAGAAGCCGTTTTTTCAAACCTATCATTGCTTTTGCGCTATCGGTGACTACAGCCGAACATTTGTAGAAATCAATGTCAAACTTTTGCAGAGTTTGGCTAAGAGCCTTAAAGATTTCAACACCTGTTGTTCTCCTTTGCAACGATACAAAGTCTGAAAGGTTTTTGACATGTGAAAAATCGTTTTACGTACGATTCAAGCAAAAATACACAGTTGATCCATATGCCGATTATCGGTGTTCTCATAAATACATAATGAATAATACGAATAAGACGCAAATGAACATTTTAATTTCTCTTCTAAAGATGAAGCTGTATCATCTATCCGTGATTTTACAGATTTAATGGAATGCTTGCAGCTTTTTCGAAAGTCATCGAATCTCCAAATGATTCGACCGCTGCAATAACGCATGTTTTAATAAACGTTCTTCTTTAAATGATACTTCCCTTTCTTCCTTGATGCGAGCTAGTTCTTCTAAAATGTCTTTGGATATATCATCCATAGTACAGTCTAAACGACCCAGGAAATCCTAGTTTACTTGTTCCCAAATGATCATTTACTTCTTTTCATTTAGTTTTCCTGCCGAGCCATACATTTTATCGTATTTGTTCTTTATTATTTAGTGGAGTAGGCCTACTGGGGAAAGCACTTTAAAAAACGCATCAGCAATAGTACCTCACAGATGATGTGAAAATCTATTGCAATAATCCTTTAATTATACTTTTTTTATGTGATTTTTTCATTATGTTGTAATTATATATATATATGTATATATATATATGTATATGTGTATAAAACACATAAACATATATATTTTAAAGCGATTATTAAGGGAGGAAAAATTATAATTATAATAAAACACGAGGGTACGCTCCAGCTGACATCTTACGTAGCGACGAGCCTGAACGATCCGCGATCGTCGCCTCGGCCGCTGAGCGCGGAGCAGTGGAAAGGGAACGGTGGGTATTACCGCTTGAAATCCAGCCGAAAAGGGCACTACGGCCGGTATTCATAGTCAGGTCTTATATTTAAGACCGTCTTAAGTTCATTTTCAGATACCCCATAGCCAATGAAATGATTTGTATAGCATCTGAAAATAAACTTAAGACGGTCTTAAATTTAAGATTCGATTATGAATACCGGCCTTAGTTTCCAGCTCTGGTATAGGCCAACAAGATGGCAACTGATCCTTTGCTGCTGCTGCAGAAGTAAGAGATATGTTTGCCAAATATTTTAATACAGTTGGTGCTGTCCCATGGCAGTATACTGCTGTGCAGAAGGGAAATTATTAATTAAGTTTAAATATATGTATTTATAAAAAATTGTAATCTCCTTAAACTTCTATAATATACAATATAACTTCTATAATATACAAAAAGAAATAGTATTACTGTTTTATTAATGATATATTAAAATATTATGTAATAATGTATTAATATAATATTACTGTTGTAATGTATATACTTTTTTAAAATAAAGTCAAACAAGACATTAAAGCAAATGTATCATCACTTACCTTAATTGACTGATTAAGTATCAATTATGATTGGTTAATACTGTTTAAAAACAAATGCGATTGATCAATTCTAAGAAGTAATCGATTAAGTTCACTACAGATTATTAAACTATGTCATTGTCTAGGATAAATTAAGAAATATATTGTCAAATTATTATAGTAAAGCATTTTGAACTTTTTGATAGAATACAATTTATTGCACAACCGCCATACAAATTATTGTTTATAATATGTATTATCAATATGTGTATCAAAGTATTAATAAAACTTTATAGTAAAACTGTGCCAAATGAAATGTTGTAATCTTTAGTACTATAAAATTAAAATATTTTTTATACGTTTAAAATAATCTTTGGTACTATAAAACTAAAATATTTATTTTTATATTTTTATTATATTCGTTTTGCACGTTGGATTGCACATTGTGGACGTCATGCTTCCTTCTATTCTATTTGACAACGATATTTTTGGAAGGAATAGAAAACCTTAAAGGCTCGTCTACATTAACTTTAAAGGCTCGTCTACATTAGCTGTAAGAGTAAGGCTGTAAGGTTGCAAGACACGAAATGAAATATTTTCATTCGCTGACAGCTTACGTTACAGCCTTAAGAATAAAGGCTCGTCTACATTAGCTGTAAGAGTAAGGCTGTAAGGCTGTAACGTAAGCTGTCAGCGAATGAAAATATTTCATTTCGTGTCTTGCAACCTTACAGCCTTACTCTTACAGCTAATGTAGACGAGCCTTAAGGCTGTAAGGTTGCAAGACACGAAATGAAATATTTTCATTCGCTGACAGCTTACATTACAGCCTTACAGCTTTACTCTTACAGCTAATGTAGATGAGCCTTAAGTCACATGATATGAGGCAATCTCCTGATTGGCTCTACAATGAGCTAGCACAGAACCACGCAAGAAAAATACTGGTTCTATCGTGAAAATCCAGCAGAGCAGCCAGCAGTGTAGCCAGCAGAAGAGCTATTTCCAGCAAGATAGCCAGCAAGGTAGCCAACATAGGAGTACGCAAGCAATCCAGCAAGAAAACAAGCATCCTGTGCCGCTGGCTTAAGCCAGTGGCACACGGTGCTTGTTTTCGTGCTGGATTGCTTGCTGGATGAAAATACTGCGTTCTGATTGGTACTTTTCCGAAGATAGATGGAAATGCACCAATTAGAACGCAGTATTTTCATCCAGCAAGCAATCCAGCACGAAAACAAGCACCGTGTGCCGTTGGCTTTAAATTCACTAACCAATCCATTTAATCCCCCCTCCCCTTAATGCAGCTGGTGAATGGCATATGGGTACACTTTACTACCTAAAGTCATATACCGAACGAACCGAACGAATGGCCTTTCTACTCTACAGTTCTACAATGCTCTACAGTAGCCTTTCTATAGAATCATTTTTCATTTCAGCTCATTTCTTAACTTTTCGTTTGACTTTTTAGTGGTTAGTTGTATTTAGCCTGTCTGTGAGCATATGTTACCATCATCAAAATGGTTTTATTGGAGAATGACACGGTATTTTTCATTTTATATTTATGTGTTATTGTTTATTATATAAATTACTAATTTATACTATATATGATTTCTAATTGTAGTTCTTAACGGAGCTAACCAAACTTTTTGACAAGTCGCGACTTTCTGGTTCAGTAGCACTCACTATCAAAAGATGTAAGTATTCCTCAAAATTTCCAACTAAATTAGGAGTATATTTCTTAGACATGCAAATATAAATTGCAATATTAAAATTAGATATTAATTTAAGTTAAAAATTCATCTCATTCTCTAAGTTCAACAGTGTAATTTCAGCAATATAATTTCTGATAGAAAAAAAATAAATTGTTGAACACTTCAGGGAACATTCTCAATTGTGTTTTGTATTTTATGTATAGAATACATAGAACAAGTTGCATCTTGTTGGAAAAAGGCAAAAGTTAAATGCTTCAATAAAAACTATTTTCGTATGATTTGCAGTGTATAATAAATATATTTATGAAGTATAGTTGCATTATTTTCTTTAATTATTTATAGTCTAAACTATTTCTAATATTGTTTTTTAATTGATCTGTAGGTCGTTATACAGAATATCCTCCTCACTTCTAATATCGACGAAAAAATACTTAATCGATGCGTTTTTATAAGACAAACAACTTTTCTATTTGAAAAAATCGTCGCTCTGTCTTGTGGAGCGAGATATTAATTGTTAAAGTTGATGGCAATTTAGGTTAGGAAATCTGTCACGATGACAGATAATAAAAAATAAATCTTTACCTTACTAAAAAGATGAGTCTACAATATACTAAAAATGGATACAATCAAAATACAACTATATACAATTAAATATAATTAGATACAATTAGAAAATCAATTAAAATGTTTTATATTTATATATTTTGTATTTATATACTTATATTTTTATTGATATTTTAGATATATTTTATATATTTATTTTTATTTCTGTCATTTTTATACATTATCTCATTTACACTTACTATTTCAGTTATGTCTCTTATTTTCCTTTAAATTTTCAGCCTTACTAAAATGATGAGTCTACAATATACTATAAATGGATATAGAAAAGATTAGCAATGCCTCTATGCAAAAGAGGATGTATCATGAATCAAAGATGGAAGAATCATAGCATATGCTATTTTATTATGTAACAAGAGGAACAAGATCAGTTCTACATAATAGGATAGCACATGTTATCATTCTTCTACTTCTGATTTATGATACATCCTTTCTTGCATAGGGGCCTTGCTAATCTTTTCTGTATTCATTTTTGGTATACTGTAGACTCATCTTTTTAGTAAGACGAAAGATTTAAAAGAAAATGAAACAAGTGGCAGACATAGCTGAAATAGTAAGTATAAATGAGATAATGTATAAAAATAACATAGAAATAAAAATAAATATATAAAATATATCTCAAATATCAATAAAAATATAAGTATATAAAAATTAAATATAAAATATATAAATATAAGCATTTTAATTGATTTTTTAATTGTATCTAATTGTATTTAATTGTATATAATTGTATTTTGATTGTATCCATTTTTAGTATATTGTAGACTCATTCTTTTTTAGTAAAGCGAAGATTTATTTTTTATTATCTGTCGCCTCCGTGACAGATTTCCTAACCTAAACTGCTGTCAACTTTAACAATTAATATCTTGTTTCATAAGGTAGCGCGACCACTTTTTTCAAATAGAAAAGTTGTTTGTCTTGCAAAAATGCATCGATTAAGTATTTTTTCGTCGAAATTGGAGATAAGGAGAGTATTCTGTATAATTACCGATCTGTAAAAACTTTATCACTTGCAATTGTATTACATAGTTTATATTTATTTCAATATGTTAATATTTAAGGTTTAATGTAACAACTAATTATAATACAATTATGATATGATAATTATATATGATTAGGCAATTTATGTTAATAGAATTTTTACATTATATTAATTTAAAAAATTTTAAACATTTTAAAAGTTCAATAAATACTATTGTGGAAGATCATAATTTACAGATTATAATTTCTAACAATATATATTTATGAATAAAATAAATAAATAGACAAAAGGTAAATAGATAAAAAGGAAAAAGGAAAAGGAAAGAAAGAAATTCTTACATCTACTATAATGTTTTTGCTTACAATTCACAATCATCTTGCATAGGGGCCTTGCTATTCCTTTGGTATATAATATATTTAGTATGTAGTGAATGTATCAGTAAAGTAAATTTAAGAAGTAAACTTATTAGTAAAGTAAATATTTAATAAAACTGTTTATTTTATTAATTTAACCCAACATAATTTATAACATTTTTTCTAAACAGTCTTTTAAACAGTCAGTTTTCTAAACAGTCGAAATATATAGGGTGTTTCAGAAATATGTGGCTAAACATTAAGAACATATTCTATTCATTATAAGGTGATACAAAAATGAGAAAAGATCATATAAACATGTGTCCAGAAAAGTTTCTTTTCCAAACTACAAACACTTTTTACTTACAATAGATTTTGGTAAGAACATTTCATTAAAAAATTGTTACAAATAATTTGTTTTTGCCTCAATGCATGCTTCATATCAATGTCTTATAAATTGTCGGAGATATTCAAAAATTCTTGAAGTTTTACTACACAAAGCAATATAATTTTGGACTTTTACAATAACAACAATAGTTTCATAAATATAAAAGTCTTAAGATATTCCTGTAAATAAAAATCTGGAAAATTCAAATTGGAAGATCATATAGGCCAAATAATGGGTCCTCATCTTTTAATCTTTCTAGTGATATAATTATCATTTGGAACCTTTTTTAGGATAGTATCTGGCAGATACTTATAATATTGCAATTTATTCTTAGGACTAATAAGCAATTTAATTATATCCTAACTTACTAAGGTACATCTTTTTTCTAAGAATCTGCCCTGTGACATTCCTAGTTCTTAATATATTAATTACACAACTATTATTACTTTGTGTACTGTTTTAAGTCTGTTTTAATTGCCATCTATACTAGCTCGAATGGTTTCACTCTTTTAAGTCTTCTCATTAGCCCTGCATTGTTTAAGAAACAGCATATTCACATTTATGTGCTGCTGTAACCTTCCTTCATACCTCCTAGTAAATTTCTTAATTTTGTTGTTCATTATTTCTATTTCTAGATCACGATGGAAGTCATCATTTCTAACGTACCAAAATGTATCAGCAATGTTTTTTAAGATTTTATTTTGATATCTTTGTATGATGTTAATGTTGCTTTGTCTGGTACATCCCCATAGCTGGATATCATATGTCCACACGGGTTTACATATCTGCTTGTAAATTAAAAGCTTATTATATATAGACTGAGTGGAATTTCTTCCAATCTGCCAATATAGTTTTTTTTTATATTTTAGGTCCAGCTCTTCCCTTTTCTTTTTAATATACACTTTCCAGCATAATTTTGCGTAATGACGCATAATCAAGCGTCATACCTAAGTACT
This sequence comes from Harpegnathos saltator, assembly GCF_003227715.2. Lineage (NCBI taxonomy): Eukaryota > Metazoa > Arthropoda > Insecta > Hymenoptera > Formicidae > Harpegnathos > Harpegnathos saltator. The sequence continues at coordinate 212,059 of NW_020230559.1, read as the reverse complement.
TTGTAGTATTCGAGTATTCGAGTATGGTATCTGATTATTATTTATATTCACTAGTATATATTGAATTTTTTTGTTAGTGAAATTTACATATATGGATTTAACTTTATTTAGTTTGATTCTCCATTTTTTGCCCAATTTATTTTATCAACAGCTGCTTGTAATTTCCCTAGCTTCTTGATTGCTTTTTCTTATTGCTAGAATCGCAGTGTCATCAGCAAAAGTAACTATTGTATTATTTTAGGAACACATGTGTATAACATCACATGTGTACAAATACAGTACCAGACTCAACACGCTGCTCTGTAGTACCCCTGCGCTTTAATTTCTTTGAGACTCGAATATGCATCCTCTTGTTCTAAAGTGTCTGTCTGCTATGTAAGACCATAGAATTTCAGGATATGTTTAGGAAAAAATTTTCAGCTTATAATTCAGACCTTTGTACCAAACTTTATCAAATGTTTGCATTGCATCTAAAAAGATTTTAGAGCAAACTTTTTTCTCCTCCAGAGCTTTTTATATTATATTTATAATCCTACGTACTTGGTTTATTGTTGAATGATTACTTCTAAAGCCAAATTGATGAGATGGTATTAATTTTTTTCTTATAGTTGATTTTATTTATTTTTTTAATAATAATAGTAATAGTTTTTCAAACAGTTTCGACATTATAGGCAGCTATGAAATTGGCTTATGAGATGAGATATCATGTGGTAGTTTTCCTGATTTTAGCAACATACTAACTTCAATAATTTTCCATCATCTCGGTACATATTTTAAGCTGAATGATGCATTGATTAAATTAATTAGTTTTACTATTGCTTTTTCCAGTAGCTATTTTAATACTTCTTCAGTGATAAGATCAAACTCTGGAGCATTTTTGGAACTTATATATTTTATTTTAGTTTTCACTTCTGTGAGTGATGTGAGTTTAATATCCTTTTCTTTTTGAATTACATTTTCCCAGTTTGGTCTGTATTCTTATACCTAGTTTGGTTGAAATATGTTTTCTAAATAATTTGCAAATTTTTCAACTTTTTGCTCATTATTTTTTGCCCATTTCATATTTTCTTGTCTTATTGGTGGAATTTCCATTGTTGGTCATTTCAGTCTTTTAGTGACTTTCCAGAGAGAATAATCTGTATTGCTATCAGCTGTTAGTTCTCTCAGGTAAGCGTCAATCGATTCATTATTTATTTACTATATTTCTCTTCTTAATTGTTGATTGACGTTATTTAATCTTGCTTTATCCTGTGGCGCTCTGATTTGTTGCCATTTCCATCTTGATTTTCTTTTCCTTTTGATTAGATCTCTAATTTCTTTAGGATAATTATTTTGTGCTGCTCTTCTCTTAATTTCAGGTGTGCTTTTTCATGCTGCTTGTTAAATGTTGTTTGTAAATAACTTGACTTTTTCTAAATGTTGCTCATTTTTTAATGGTGTCAGCAAATTAATTTTTTCAAGATATAGTCTAAAGCTATTCCAGTTTGTATATTTATTGACTAAAGTAGGAATACTTTCTTTTTTTATAACAGTTTCACTAAAAGTTAGCACAACTAAAGAGTGATCCGAGTCCATGTCCTCTATTTGTAGGAAATTTGCTGATATATTCTTGATTATAAAAGAGTCAATTAAATCTGGTAATCTGTTTGGATCCGTCGGCCAGTAAGCCGGTTTACCTGTATACAGAGTTCTACAATTGTGTCTTTTAACTGCTTCTAATAGTTCTTTTCCTTATGTTGCTGTTAATCTTGATTCCCAATGCATGTGTTTAGCGTTGTAATCACCTCCCATTATAAATATTTTCTTTTGTTTGTTTAGAAGGTCGATATATTGATTTTTCTTAACCCATTAACGCCCAAAAGTCCTAAAATATTAACCTTACTTTGCAACTCTATTTTATGTAGAGAAACATTATATAAGGTTAGAATAGCATTTTCTTATGTTTTCGGAGTCGTTCTACAAGATTCCGGCATCAGAATTCGTTTAGATTCACAATAAAATCCAATATGGCGGAATTTTTGGAAAAAAGTCGTGAAAAATCGATAATTTTATTTTTTATAAGCTTGATTTCGTATCAAAAACGTTATTTTGATACAGATACAAGTGTCACATCTTGTCTCAAAAATGTTGAACTTTCAAGGTATGCATTGGTGAAAATGTGAATTCAAGATGGCTGCCTCAAAATGGCAGTTTGAGCGAAAAAACTTAAAAAACAATGTATTTTTAGAATAACTTCGCAAAATCCTAATATTTAGCATCAATTTAGTATCCAGGGTACTGATTTTAGGATATTTGCTGATAACTAATTCATATTAGAGAATTTCAAAATGGCGGATCCAAAGTGGCGACTAAAAAGCACGAATAATCGTGAAAATTTCCAGATTTTCAGGAATTTTGTTTTATTATTTTCATATTCATGAATTATTTTCGAGACGTACACACGCACATATACAGGATGGGTAATTATAAACTTACAAACTTTATAAAAAACATCGAGATAAGTACAACGGATGGGAAAAAATAGAAATCGACTACGTAAGTTTTGAGAAAAATTGCTAAATAAATGAGCGAATAAATGTTCAGTGGGCATGCGTTGTGGGCATGGCAGGCATGCTACTCCGCGTAATCTTAGACCAGTCTTAGTACCAGATTACGCAGAGTTTTGATGTTTACAATTGTAGCCTGTATATCCTCAGTTTCATATTTTGTTCCTTCATAGTGAAGTATATTTTCTTTGACTATAATGATATTTCCTCCTTTAGCAACATTGGCAGAATGGATGGTATGATATACTTTATATTCTTTAAACTTTATAAATGATTGCTTGTGCCTCCGATATTAGATATACGTCTATTTTTTCAATATCAGGTATTCCTTGTAGTTCTTGCCAGTGAAATAACCTATTAGCATTCCACATAATAATTCTTGCTCACCTACCATTTTTTCTGTTTAAGGATAGCTCTTTTAATGTTATGTTCCAATTTGGTTAATCTTTGTTCTAATTTCAAACATTTGTTCTTATTTGTTTATTGTATTCAAAATTGTTTGTAATGTTTGTTCAGCGATATTATTTTGTTGATTTATGTTTCGACTATTAGTGTTTAGTGTGCCTAGTATCACTTAGGACTGAATGTCCTAACCGTATTGTCATTCTATAGTTGAGTCTTGATTAACTTTTGTAATGCTTAACTATTATTGTTTACTTGTAGATTTTCTCTTTGTATTTGTTGAGGTAATTTTGGTTTCTTTAAAAGTTCATTCTGAGTTTTTGGATTTCTTTAGCTACTATTCTCGATAATTTGCCGGATGCATAATTCTGCACACATTTAAGTTTTGTAGAGTCTTTGGTAAGATGTTTACTAGATGTTTAGTAAGATGTTACATTTGACACATCTTCGTTCTTTAAAATAGTATCTCTACGTATGACCATATGCTTGGCATCTTTTACATTGTGGAATAACTTAGATTTTTTAATTGGTTGTATCTCAGCTTTAAAACCAAGTATGTCATTAATTTCATAGATCTTGTTTATATTTTTATCATGTCTAAATATCAGCGTAAACAAGCGTGTTCAAAGGTTGCCTTGTTTTCTATTTTAACTTATTGTTTCTAGTATTTTATATCTCTTTTTACTAAGATCGTTTATTATCCTTTCCGATATGCAAGAATAATGCAGTTTGTTAGCTATTACTTTTATTGGCCTATTTTGCTTATTTCTATATGAATGCCAAAGTCATTATCAATCATTAAAAAGTTTTGTCAGCTCTGTAGCTTTCTCCTTCTCAGATATTAATTATTATGATGTCATTATTTATTATTTTGATCTGAAATCCGCTTATTTTATTGTTAAGTTTCTCGTGGAATTCATTGAAATTTTTTATATCTTCTACCATAAGTAGAGAGAGTGGTGGTATTTTTATAAATAGTTTTCTGTTGCATCATCTTTGCCACTTTCTCTTGTTGCTGTACTGTGGAGTTTATGACGTATCTAATCTTCTTTTTTATAGTTCCTCTCTTATGCATTCCGTCTTTTTTGCCAGCTCTTCTTCGTTAGATTGATAAGTTGTTTCTTTTTCTTGTTCTGTCTGTCCGAGTTTTTTCCAATTCTGCGTGCTTTTTTTGCAGTTGTTGCCAGTTGTTGTTGTAGCTGTTTAAAAGTAGTTACTAACACATTATTTGCTTGCTCTGCTTTTTTTCATTCGTTGTATAGAATTTGTTCTCTTTGAGTTCTTTTATAGTTTTCTTTGCAGTATTTCTTTTTGCCGAATACTTAGTTCCGAGCCAGCTGAATTTGCTCTGGATCTTACTAGCGTTTTTGAATTTTTATCCTAATTTTTGGAAGAATCCATTTCCTACATGCTTTGAGCTTAGTTACTGATTGACGATCCGCGGGGGCCTGTTCTTGCATCTTCATCGTTTGCCGGATCTGAGATTCCGAATCTCTGATCAGTAACTTTTATTTCTTTTATTGTGTCCTCCATTACATCATTTTTTGCTAGTTTTAGTCCACTCAGAATATTTTATTTCCTCGGTACCCTTCCAGCTTAGCTGGCGAGCATTCTCTAATCCGTTATCTGGCGAGGCGCCCGATAGGGGACTAGCAACTCTTACAGAGGAAGTATATATAATAACAATTATTTATAACTTGGAAAAGAAGTGTTTGGAACAATGTGTTAATATAACCTTCTTTCATCCTTATAGCGAGTAGAATATGCTCTAAAGTTAGACCATCTGGTCAACTGGTCATCTGGTGTGATATACCAGAAGTGTTTCTAAAACACCTTATATAGATATAAATGTTAATGGAAAATGCAAAATAATATAGTATTATAATAATAATCATTTCGTTATATTATTTGCTATTAAATGTTTGGCTATCTTTCAAACGTATATTTGCAAAATAAATTTGACACAATGCACTCATTATATAGAGTATCCGGTAATTAGCTGCCTACTTTCACACTATCTTCACACTTCGGATTAGCAGCTAATTACCGGATGTCCTATATAAAACAAAAAGTTTATTTTAATACACATACTGCAAAATTATATTTCTTTTTAAAAAAGGAATATATAATATATATAATGTATTTTCCTTGTATCATAATATAATAAAATAGCCCACAAATCATGTGTGCCACAATCTTTTTTTTTCTATTTTATATATGTATCCCTATTTTAGAATCTGCAAAATTTACATTATACAAGGTAATTAGCTGCCAACTCAAAGTATGAACGTAGATTAAGTTAAAACAAACATAAAAGTCCCATACCGTTTTGCGAGATTCGCAATAATGATCGAGTTATTAATGACAGAAATTTGAGGAATGGGAGCGCGCCAACATAGATGATTGGAGAAGCGTTGCAGCTGCTCAGGCCACAGCGCGGCTCAGTCGATCGAGAAACTGTTGCCGGTGTGCGACGAGGGGAAGGATAACGCGTCACTATCCATTATTTTGTCTCGCCGCACCTACATCTCGCCGCACGCCGCCAACAGTTGTTGGATCGACTGGGCCCGGCTGTAACCCGACAGGCTGCGACGCTTCTCCAATTATCCATCTTAGCGAGCGCTCATTCGTCAGATTTCTATAATTAATAACCCGTTAATTACTGCGAATCTTGCAAAACGATATGTTTGTCTTAACCCAATCTATTGGGTGAGTGCAAAAGTTCGTGCGGAGTTTCAATAGATGGAGTTATAAGCGTCGTAAAGTGTTGTCATTAATACCATCTACATATTATATAACGTTGGAAGTCATAGTTCCATCTACATATTATATAACGTTGGAAAGGTGACGTCTTCAGCTGTTATTAAAAAAAAAATCATTTGTTTTCATACAAACTGCTTCGAGAAATATCACTTTAAAAATGAGTATCGATAAGGTGCATTTACGGCATGTTATGCTTTACGAGTTTCGGAAGGGAATAAACGTTGCCGCAGCCGTAAAAACATTCAGGATGTTTATCAGGATGAAGCACCAGCTAAACGAACTGTGGAAAAATGGTTTGCTAAATTTCGGCGCGGAAAATTTAACCTTGAAGACGAGCCACGCTCTGGTCGACCTTGTGACATTGATGACGATGTTTTGCGTACTTTAGTGCTCAATAATCCGCGAATTTCAACAGAAGAAGTTGCTACAGCACTAAACGTTGACCGATCAACCGCTTTTCGGCGTTTAAAAAAGATGGGATTCGATTTGAAGCTCCATATATGGGTGCCCCATTTGCTGACCGAGAAGAACAAAATCAAGCGAATTTCTGCAGCCGTTTCTTTACTCGGGCGGCTCAATAACGAGTCGTTTTTGGATCGACTAGTGACGGGCGATGAGAAATGGGTCCTCTACAACAATGTTCAGCGCAAACGGACATGGAAACAATCAGGTGAGCATGGTGACGCAATGCCAAAGGCCAGTTTGCACCCGATGAAGGTGATGCTCTCTGTTTGGTGGGATTGCAAGGGCATAATCTATTTCGAGCTTCTCCCCGCTGGCGAAACGATTGATTCGGACAAGTACTGTCGCCAATTAACCAATCTGAATCGAGAAATAAAAGAGAAACGTCCGATTTTGTCAAATCGCAAGGGAGTCGTCTTTCATCACGACAACGCCAGACCACACGTTTCGAAAAAGACGCTGCGCAAACTGAAGAGCCTGAAATGGGATGTCTTAACGCATCCACCGTATTCTCCTGATATCGCACCATCTGACTATCACTTGTTCCGGTCATTGCAAAATTATTTAAATGGAAAAAACTTTGACTCTTTGGAGGCCTTAAAAAACGGCGTCTCTTCGTTCTTCGAATCTAAACCGCGCAGTTTTTATGATCGAGGCATCCGTATGCTGCCAGAACGTTGGGAAAAGATTATAGAAAACGATGGAGAATATATCATTGATTGAATAAAGATTTTTGTTTGCCTAATCACTGTGTGACTTTTACTCACAAACTCCGCACGAACTTTTGCACTCACCCAATACTTTCACATTTCAGGTTGGCGGCTAATTACTGGACACTCTGTATGATACGAGGGCAGTTTGATAAGTTAGTGACTTTTTGAATTTTCCGCACAGTAACTTTAAATGCAGCACTGCTCCCGTCAACTGCCATCTATTAATAGACTACTGTACAAGTTTGGGCAAGCTGCGCCATTTAGTTAGTGTTTGACAGCCATTGAAAGCAGACAACCTCGTGAATTTTAACGAAAATGGAAAAAAGTGAATTTCGTGTGCTGATTAAGCATTATTTTTTGCGTAAAAAAACCATCACCGAAACCAAGGCAAAGCTTGATAAATACTATGGGGACTCTGCACCATCAATTTTAATGGTTAAGAAGTGGTTTACTGAGTTCCGTTGTGGTCGTACCAGCACAAGTGACGCCGAACGTTCAGGTCGCCCAAAAGAGGTCGTCACGCCAGAAATCGTCGATAAAATCCATGGAATGATATTGGACGATCGGAGAATGAAAGTGCGTGAAGTGGCTGAGGCTGTAGGCATCTCAACTGAGCGGGTACATCACATTTTACATGAATATTTGGACATGAAAAAGCTATCCGCGCGATGAGTGCCGCGATTGCTCACACTCGACCATAAGCGCAACCGTGTGACCATTTCAAAGGAGTGTTTGGCGATGTTCAGCCGCAATCCGAACGAGTTTTTGCGCCGTTTCGTTACCGTAGACGAAACATGGATCCATCACACCACACCACACCACACCAGAGACCAAGGAACAATCAAGACAGTGGGTTTCTTCGGGTGAACGTGCACCAAAGAAGGCCAAGGTGGGTCTGTCGGCCAACAAGGTCATGGCCACAGTTTTTTGGGATGCACGCGGTATCATTCACATCGATTACCTTGAAAAGGGTAAAACGATCACTGGCGAATATTATTCAGAGCTTTTGGACAGATTCGATATTGATTTGAAGCAAAAACGACCGCATTTGGCGAAGAAAAAAGTGCTGTTCCATCAGGACAATGCACGGGTGCACACGTGTGTAGTCACCATGGCAAAAATCCATAAATTGGGCTACGAACTGTTACCCCATGCAGCATATTCACCAGATTTAGCCCCCTGCGACTATTTCCTGTTTCCAAACCTGAGGAAATGGCTGGGCGGTAAAAGATTTGGGTCGAATGAAGAGGTCATCACTGAAACAAACGCCTATTTTGAGGGCCTTGAGAAAACCTATTATTTGGAAGGAATAAAAAAATTGGAAAACGGTGGAGTAAATGTATCGAGCTAAAAGGAGACTACGTTGAGAAATAAAACGCTTATTTGCCGAATAAAATATCTTTTATTAAAAAAGTCACTAACTTATCAAACTACCCTCGTACTATATGATATCAATCCTTTTATGAATATAATTTTCTATTAACAATTGTTTATGAACATACCAACAATTATTACACAAGGTGTCTCATAACAATTGTTACAAAACTTGTGGAGACATAGAGTGGGTTAAGACAAACGTAGAAGTCCCATATCATTTTGCGAGATTGGTAATAATTATCGAATTATTAATGACAGAAATCTGAAGGGTAGACACGCGCTGACATAGATGATTGGAAAAGCGTTACAGTCGCTCGGGCCCAGTCGATCCAGAACCACAGAATCCTCTGTTGCCGGTGCGTGGCGAGGGGAAGGACAACGCGCCGCTTTTTGTGTTTTATCTCTCCGTACGCCGCCAATAGTTATTAGACTGGGCCGCGCTGTGACTCGAGAGGTTGTGACGCTTGTCTAATCATCCATCTCGGCGCACGTTCATTCATCAGATTTCTGTAATTAATAACTCGATAATTATCGCGAATATCGCAAAACGGTATTTTTATGGGAGGATGGGCAAACGGAACTTTTATGTTTGTCTTAACCCGTTCTATACAAGCTCTGCAACAATTGTTATGAGACATCCTGTATATTAGATGTTTAGTAAGTTAGTGGTTTTGACAAGAAATAGCGTTCCAAGCAAACGTCTAATTTTATTTTTGACATTTGTCATCTTATTTGTGTACACACAAAATTTCAAGTAGATCTGTCAAATAGAAATTTTTTAACAGCGTTCGGAAGCAGATAAGTTTGTATTTCTTTGCTATAATTGAAAAAATGAATTCCATGTGCTGATAAAGCACTACATTTTGCGTGGGAAAACTATTAAGAAAACTAAAGAAAAGCTGAAAAAGTATTGTGTTTATACTGCGTATAAGTTTATATTGCGTTTCTAATCGATTCATATTTTTGCAGAAGCGATCTTTTGTAGAAACATGGATGAAATATAGTATATAAGACTTTTAAATATTCCATATCGTTCTTTCTAATGTCCTGTTTCTATCGAATTTTTCAACGTAAGAAAACAATTAAGAATTATGCGAAACCAGAAAATATGTTGTATTATTTATCTCTTTATTCTCATTTAATTTATTCTGCTTAACTTCGTAATATTTATTTCTCAGTTTCACTTTTTTAAACATTTTTTTTTTAATTCAATGAGGCTCGACTCCTATCGATAAACGGTCGATATACTGTCACAACAATCACGGTACAAAATTAATTGCACTTGTCATAACTGGGAGCATGGTTCAAATGTCATGATCAACAAAGTCAACGAGTGACTTTTTCGGCAACCTTTTTTTTTTATCACGGTGGGGAAATCCTCATAGATACCCCCGTCCCTTCGGGAGGAGGCAGGGGTTATGCCGGACTCTTAGCGGCTGAAACCCCACCAGGGTATCTTCCAGGCGGAGTGTGGGGAGTCGGGGAAACTGCGCCTGCACTCTCTCCCCGACATTTTCGGCAACCTCTACTTTATCGTCCGAATAAGGACAAGCAACTTGTTATACTTTTTTTTTTATCTCCGTGGGTGGACCGCCCCACCCCATGGCCCATTTGGACCCTCCGCCTGGCGCTGCGCATTGCAAGGCCACGGTACGCGGCGCCAGCAACTTGTCATACTGACTTATATGTGATGTTATACTCTGTACAGTTCCTTGCATAGATACTGACTAATCGTCGGCGTTAGGAATGAAAGGATTAAAAAATTCAAAGTGACTTTTTTTTTATAACGGTGGAGAAATCCTCATAGATATCCCCGCCCCTTTGGGAGGGCGGGGGTTATGCTGGACTCTTACCGGCTAAAACCCCACCGGGGTATCTATCGATCGGGCCGTGATGAGGGGAGTCAGGGGAACTACACCTGCATTCCCTCTCCAACACCCTAGCCCTAGGGCTCTGACCGAGAGCCCCACGCCCGACTACCGCGCCCTTCCCACAAAGGGAGTCGGGGCGCGGTACCCCGGCTGGGTAACCGACCTTGTTAATTGGCCTTCCGGTTACAATTAAGGAGAGCGGGGATACCCATCCTCTCTCCTGGCCCTCCTCCTTTCCTGAGGGGGAGGGGTTGGGGAGTGCGGCTCGTCCCAAAACAAGCCTCCACTCCCCTTTACCAACCCTTACCGACGCGCAGGGGAGCCCGTCGCCCTCCCCCGCGCGTACGGAGCCGGGCCCGAGGCGGCCGAGGAGGTCCCCGACGAATCGGGAGCGGCTCCTCGGCCGGCGCCACTTTGGACCCACTGCCCAACCCCGGCCGCTCCCTGCGGCGGCGGCCTGGTCGACGCTTCCATTCGGCGGTCTCCTTCTGGGACATAATGTCTTTGTAGAAGGAGACCGCCGCCCCCCACGCCTCCTCCTTCCGCACATGGCCTGGACCATGCGCGGGAGCGAGAGGGCCTCCACCCGGCACTCCACTGCCCGGGCGAGGACACGGTGTTGTCGGGTCCATGTCCCGCATGAACCCAACGTGTGTTCCGCCGTGTCCTCGTTCGCCCGGCAGTGGTGGCGTCCGGTGGTGGGTTCCTTTCCGATCCGGTGCAGGTACCGACCGAAGCACCCATGCCCGGTCAGCATCTGCACCAGATGAAAAGTGAGTCCACGCCCCCTCCTGTCCGCCACCTCGGGCAGACAGGGACGGACAGCCTCGGCCGTTCGGAGCCCGAATCCGGAGGAGTCAGCCAAGATGGCCGACCATCGCTCCATGGTCCGGGCTCTGGCACAGTATAAGTATACACAGTATTGACACTGAGCGTCGGCATTTTTGATGTAGTGGGTCCCTGGTCACATGACTCGCCGCCATGTTAAAGGTAGGACAGGCGCTTAAATTAGAGTTTCGTTAACATATAAAATGATTTATTTTCTAATAAACAGTTTACTGTTCAGTATCATAGGCTGTATTCCGATATTTACAACTAATATTGAAAATCTATAGAATACGTAACATAAACTATAGATTTTTAATACTGGTGAATATGGTGAATATTAGAACACATTTTATATGGAATATAAAATATACATACACTTCATTAGAAAAACATTTTATTGTATTAATATATAATTGTATAAATATATCGATCTGTTTGATATTTCGTTAACTTTTTGATAGCATTCGTATATATCTGGATCATAAAATTAGTCCATTCATAACAAAAAAAGTGAAACATGACTAGATATATACAGGATGTTGTTAATTAACGCCCACCATTTACACATTATTTATAATGTTATTCTTAATTGAAAATTGAATCGACAAATTCTGAGCTATTTTGTCGATAGACGTTATAATTTATGATTTTCCATATTTCAACATAACATTTTTATAATTAAGCTCTAAATAGCAATTTTGTTATAGTAGAATTCGATTGAAATTAATTCAAGAAATTGTTTTGTTATCCGTTTGGTTGACCAAAGCATTGTTTGCGAAAAGCTTAGCTTTTTTGATCGCATATGTCTCGTAAACTACTAACGACTTAATATTTTCGTCCAGTAATTTTAAAATAAATTTTTAATGAATAATAACACTGTGAAAATAACGAGCGTTGACAAATATTCTGTATAGATTATCACTTTTCCTCTGTTTATGAAAGTATTTTCTCAAAATCAGCAACTGAAACAACAATAAAATATTAGGCAACAATTATTGCAACATAATTATAAATTTACTTTTATTATAGTTTCATAAAATAAGAATAACAATATAATATATATTAATAACATTTTAATAATATATATTAATGAACACAAAGTATCTTATATCTATAATAATAAACACAAAATATCTGTCAGTCATGACGCAAAATAACCATTTTTTTACGACCGTATTGTGACTTAAATCGCCTATTAATAAATTTTAAAGTATAATATAGTCGAACTCTAGCATAAAGTTTTATTAAATAATCTTTTGGAAAAGATGGACAAGGAGGAATAAATTCAACTTGCCTAAAAAGTCGAATCAATTTATTTACGATAAATAGTTGCAAAATATATTCTTTAATTTTCTTAAAAAATATGTCCTCCAAAGTTGTAATATATTCAATAAAATTATTGTTTAGCATACATAAATTACCAAAAAGGTTATCATTAGTAGCATTATACGCTCTAAAGAAACAATAGTATGAGGTATCATTTAAATGTACATATTCTTTGCTGTAATTTAAACGCAAATCGCATGAATGTATTTTTAAACATTTACGAATAAGGTAGCCATAAATGTATCGCAACGCATCTTGTTCGTTAATATCCATTTGACGATAATCATGATTATCTAGACGTACAGATACACATTCACTTTCGTCTACTTCATTTTCAACAATATTCGTATATTGCGTTCCAAAATTTACCATAGCCGTTAACATTTCATCATTATCTTGTTGACAATTCCCCGTTCTTGGCACACAGTAATTTACAGAAAACAGTTTTTGAAAAGAGTAATAAAATTGGATAGGTGTTGGATTAAAAGCGTTACCATTCATAATTCTGATTTTACCAAAGAAATTCTACAATGAGTCTTGATTAAAACGACGCATTAACAAAAATTTTATATCCGTGGCAGTAACACATAAGTAACCCACATAAGTCCCACATCTTTAAAAAGGAATTTATGTTTTGACACCAATATTTAAATACTTTTACTTTTTTCGAAATATTAACTCCTTGTTTTATAAATATTGTTAATTCACTTAGATATTTTTTCATTTTTGACAAAAATTCGATTTGATAATCCTGACCACTGAAAGCTTGTCTATATTTTATCTTGTAAAAAACTGTAAATGAGTTGAACATGTCAAATAAATCATTCATGTTTTGAACAAAATTAACTGTAATAAGGGCTTCATATAAAATATTACAAGACATTACTAGTTTATTTAAAGCAGCAGCTACTGTTCCACTCAAAACTTGCGTTGCATAGCGAACTTTCATTCTTTGAAAATTAGTAGACATAATATGTATATCTGTTAGTTTGGGTGCTAATCTATTTTCGTTATTTTGTTCTATATCGTATAGTTCTTTAATGTACTTCCATAAAATAAATTTTCCGTTATCTTTAATATTATTTTTCAGAAAATTATTACGACTAGCTTTCAAAGTATGTGGTGGATCAATGAAATAAGCTATTTGTTGATTATTAACAACAAAAAATGGTGACTCTGTTGTAACATTTAATGCTTGTACTACATTAATGAAATTTTGTCCCATATTACTTACAAAAGCAATAACTATATATCCAAGTTCTTGCAAATTTTTTATACTTTGCGTTATAATATCTTTTAATTTAGTAGCATGAAATGTGGAATTTAGAAAAAAATATCCTATAGGTTGTTTCCAATTCGTGCACATACCTCTAAGCATTAAAACTGCAACGTTATATGCTGGCAATACCGATTTTCTTTCATCCCAATCTTCAAAACCATATACCGTATCTTGATTAATATTATAAAATAAATGTGCTTTTAATGCAGCTTTATCCACAATGTACAATATTTATCAAGATTAGTTTTAAAAGTAGATACTTTAGCTTTTAAAATGTCAAAAACATTATTTTGCAACCCGGGAAAAATTTTTAAATTTTCGATCATACGTTGTAAAGTTCTTGTACTAGGCAAACAGAACTGTTTTGATAAAACTTCATAGGTTTTACGTCCACTGAGGTATAAAGTAAAACACATTTTTTTAATTCCAAAGAAAATTTCCTACCCTTTGGCGACTTTTGAGCCAGGTGTACTTGTGCTTTCACAAACGGCGCAATAATTGGTGGCAATATTTGATCTGTTGCATCACAATATTCTGGTAAAGAGAGCTTCTTAATCTTTTTTGTATAATTTGCTTCCTGTTGTTTTAATTGTTTCTTAACTTTCCGTAATTTTTTTTGTAATAAATGAATTTTCTTTTTCAATATCTTCTTTCGGGGTGAATTAATAGATAATGTGGAATCAGTTTGTATTTTCTCATCTTGTGTAACAGATAGTTGTTCAGTTTGTACTTCCTGATCCTTTCGATTATCTTCATCCATAACGTTTATATCCTGCTCTACAATTTCAATTAACAATTGGATTATTTAATAACATGTAGTTGTTAATATTAACTTAGAGTACTAAAAAGAATAGTCGACAAAAATAAAAAAAGATTCTATATTATCGTAGTTCGGCTTACCTTTACATGAAAAAGATATGTGATTGTCAGAATCTAATAAAAAGTCATGCTCTGACTGATCTCTTTGTTGATTCGTTGGTTTTTCTATTTGTCGACCTGTACATGTATTGACTGACTTTATTTGTAGATTCATTGGTTTTGGAATTGCGTATGGTTGGAGGCGATTTTTTAAATCATTTAAAAACATTGTAGAATCAAAATGATTTCCACAGATCCGGTATGTTTTATATAAGTCCTCTATTGGAACTTTAATTGTACGCCTGCAATTCCTTAACCATAATCTACATCTGAGAAATTGAAATATATACATATATAAGTTAGACTTTTAGGCAATTCCAAAACAAATATGTAAAATTAATAAAAAATTATTATTTTTACCTTTCTACATCCTTTGGGAAACGAAAAAAGCTTAACCCAGATATTCGTCTTGAAATATTCGGGCATTTATACATGGCACAACTATGCCCACCTCGAATCATTTTGTTGATATTTTGTAACAATTTCTTTTATTTGTACCTAAGACCTATTTCTTTTATTTGTATGTGATGTACCTTTTATTGGTACATCACATACAAATAAAAATATGTATATCAAACATTTAACCTAAATACGTCATCTATGGCGGCTGCTATGTTCCTGGTAGGATAGAGCGACGCATGTGCACTGGAAAATGAATACCACTAAAAAAGTTCAGTGTCAATACTGTGTATACTTCTACTGTGGCTCTGGCCTGAGACTTCAAGGTCGCCAGGCCCCTGGCCGTTAATCCCTCTCCCTCCTCGCGGAGCTCGCGCACTATCCAATAGAGGGTGCACCGCTCTTGTGCGAGGAGCTCCACGGGGGGGAGGGGGAGCCGGCCAGGGTGAATTCAAAGTGACTGGCTTGATCTTGAAGATGCCATCCAAAGTTATACCGATAAAGCTAATAAAGAGATATTTCTTAACTCTATAATTTTTATTTGAAATATTTTTTTTTATAAAATTTATATTTTTTTCGAAATATTTCGGGCTCCTAATTTTTTTATACACTTTTATATGTGTATATAATAAATAGCAAACTTAGAATTTAATGTAAATAGTGCAAATATTGATTTATACTCCTTTATTGCATTATTTTAATTATGTTCATAAAATATTTTGGACTATAAGGCTATATTTTATTATATTATAAGTTTGCTAATTAATTCGCTAATATTTTCATTCTTTTTAACTTTATTATTATTGTATCTAATCTAAATTTCAATATCTATATGTACCAGGTGTGTCGGTAATTCCTTTCCGGTGTTTTCGCTAAAGAAAACACGTTATTTACAATGGATAGTTAAAATATATTTATTCAAAGTATTGGCCATTTAATTCTATACATTTTGCCCATCTCTCAGGCAATTTATGGATGCCATTCCAAAAGAACTGTTTCTCCTTTGAGCTAAACCATTCATCGAGCCATTTTTTAACTTCTTCGAAATCGGCGAAATACTGCTCTGCAAGCGCGTGCCCCATCGATGCGAAAAGGTGGTAGTCGGATGGAACCAGGTCTGGAGAATACGGCGGATGCGATAAAAATTCCCATCCAAATGATTTCAATACTTCTTTGACTGGTTTTGCTGTATGAGACGGCGCGTTGTCATGCTGCAAAATCACCTTATCATGTCTTTGAGCGTATTGTGGACGTTTTTCGATCAATGCACAGTTCAAATTGATCATTTGTTGTGGCGTTGTAGCGATCAGTATTAACTGTTTCTCCAGGTTTCAACAGTTCATAATATACGACACCAACCTGGTCCCACCAGACACAGAGCATGGTCTTGCGACCAAAGCGATTTGGCCTTGCAGTCGATGGGCTGCCTTCGCCAGGTGATAACCATGATTTTTTTCGCTTGGGATTTTCGAAATAAATCCATTTTTCATCATCCGTTACTATTCGATGCAGAAATGACTTCCTTTCATACCTTTGAAGCAGCATTTCACTGACGATTTTTCGATTTTCCAATTGCCTGTCATTCAATTCATGTGGCACCCATCTTCTCATCTTTTGGATCTTTCCCATCGCTTGTAATCGTTCACAAATTGCTACTCGGCTCACATTCAACTTTTCTGCCAATTGTTTTTGAGTTTGTGTTGGGTCTTCATCCAATAACTCCTGCAATTCCGCATCTTCAAACGTTTTCGGCCTACCAGGACGTTTTTTGTCTTGAACGTTGAAATCACCACATTTGAATTGTCGAAACCACGTTTCACATGTTCTTATGGTTGGAGCATGCTCACCATAAGTCTCTACCAGCAAACGATGACTTTCAGCGGCTTTTTTCTTTTGATTAAACAAGAAAAGTAATACGTGCCGCAAATGCACGTTTTCAGGCACAAAACTCGATATTTTCAAAAAATTATTAATCTATAACGCTGTTATTTTGGCGGAACGTAACTTGTGTAGTTTTGAGGTTAATGTCAATAGAATAAAATGACATATGTATCAAATCATAACATTGCATACTTATGGCTAGTGACATCTGTTACAAAAACCGGAAAGTAATTATCGACATACCTGGTACACGGTATATATTTACATATACAGCATTATTGACATACAACTATTTGTAATGTTACTTTTTTAAAATTAATTATTTGATACACAAAGAATACTTTTCATTTCAGACAGATGCGCACATTTACCTAATATTACGTTATGAAAGCTATAGACAAGTGTGCAAATATGATAAACTAGAAAGTACCCAAAAATAATATTTATGTATTAATAGAAAATGCTAATACATGCAATATTGTTATTAAATTTTTAACAAAATAATTTCGGTGTTTAGTTCCCGATTGAAACCATTTTACAAACAAGGGTTGCGATATTTCTATTGCGCATATGATTGTATTCAACTTATCATTAATTGACATTTTATTTATATACTTAGCATTTCGGCTTAATAGTAGCATGTGTTGCGACGCGATTTCCTTTCGCCGTCGGCAAATTGCCGTCGGCCCACGCGCCCCGGCCGCTCGCACTCGCACCAAAGTTGTTGGGCGCCAGGTGCAGCAGGCTGCACCGATCACCAACGCGAAACGAAAAACCACCAAATGGCCGAGACACGCGAATCCGACGGGACCGGCAGCTCCTCGATATTTTAAGTCGGTAGACGGGAGGGTTCGATCGGGAATCCGGGAAGTTATTGGGAAAATGCAAAAGTAGTACTGCGCGTTTGGATTATCTTACTTTTATTTCACGGGAATCGGTACGGTCCGACCCCTCGATACGATACACTCCGCTGTGTGCTCTCGCGAATTCGAAACTTGCTCTGCGCTGACAAATAGTCCGAGACACGGTACGCACGGGACACCGAAAGAGAAAATCAGGGGGACGGTCTTACACAGTCGGGAACCTCCCGGCGGCGTGGTTCTTCGACCTCCTTCCTCCGCTCGCTCCTACGCAACGCAGCCACCAACGGTAATCCTCGGCGAGTGTGGCACAAACTTAAGCTCTCGATAACGGTAGACGACAACTTTTTTCACAGTGATATGCGATAGTAGTAGAAGCGATAACGATCCGTAATAGTCGACAGCAGACTGACTATGGAAGAGAGAGCGAAAACGGTAGTTCGCTCTTTTATTTCCTCCAAAAACAGTGTCTCTCCTTTCTTCCTTGTTTTGTCTCGAGGCTCTTCTCTCCCCGTTCTTCGTTTTCTCTCCCAATACGGGAATCCTTCAGCGGATCTTTGTTTTCGATCCGCGGGACGGATGCTCGGTCTCACTCTCGCGCGTTCTCTCCCTCTCTCGCGCTCCCGCTGTCTTTGCGCGCGCCTAGGCCGGCTTTGTCTCGTACGCGGTCACGCTTCGAGCACAGGAGCGACAATACATTCGCTTGATTTTTCTACGGGCCTGTGGACAACGGAAACGGCAGCGAGAATCTTTTGAGGCGATACGGGAGTCGGTAATAAGAAAGATAAGAAGGGGCATTCACCTGAGGTGGCTGTCCGGGCGATGAGTGACGTCCTCTTCTTCCTCCTGGCTCCTCCGGTCTTGATGGTCGGCGCAGGAGCTCCAGGGGCACAAAGCTCGGGGACGCGGGACCGTCACACCTGCGCACTCTTATCACTAACAATAATGGCTAATTACAGTTTCGGGGGAGGGTCCTT
This sequence comes from Harpegnathos saltator, assembly GCF_003227715.2. NCBI lineage: Eukaryota > Metazoa > Arthropoda > Insecta > Hymenoptera > Formicidae > Harpegnathos > Harpegnathos saltator. The sequence continues at coordinate 193,457 of NW_020230559.1, read as the reverse complement.
TGCAATTCGCGCAACCGTTAGGACCTTTTCCCCCCCCCCCCCGCCTCGCGGTATAGGACTCGCCATCTTGTGACGGGCGCCTTCGCGGCTGCCACGTCACAGTGTTAACACATAATACATTGTACAAAAAATTGATATACACAATTCCTTCTTTTCCTTTTCACATTTATATAAAGCAATTTTTTTTTTTTTTAGTTAATGGATATAATAAACCAGTGCCCAGAAAAGGTAGGCCTTCTTTACCAACTCCAACAGAATATCTTTGTCTGGTTCGAGCGTCCCTGCGCTCCAAGAAAATTTCTACTATTGTAAGTATTAATCTGTTATACAGGGTGTCCGGTAATTAGTTGCCAACCCGAAATGTGAAGGTAGGTCGGGTTAAGCTGAAAAGAAAAGTAAAATACAATTTTGCAAGAATCGCAATAATTATCGAATTATTAATGGCAAATCTGTGGAGTGGGAGCGCACTGACATAGATGATTGGAGAAGCGTTGCAGCCGCTCGGGCCACAGCGCGGCCCAGTCGATCCAGAAACTGTTGTCGGTGCGCGACGAGGGAAAAAACAACACGTCGCTATCATGTTTTATCTCACCGCACGCCGCCAACAGTTGTTAGGTCGACTGGGCCACACTATGGCCCGAGAGGCTGCGACGCTTCTCCAATCATCCATCTCGGCGTGCGCTTACTCGTCAGATTCCTGTCATTAATAACTCGATAAATATTGCGATTCTTGCAAAATTGTATTTTACTTTTCTTTTCAGCTTAACTCAATTTACCTTCACTTCGGGTTGGCAGTTAATTACTGAACACCCTGTATAGACTGCCTCACCTAAGCTGTTTATAACTGTGTTATAAACTGTTTTCTCGAAAACTATTAAAAATAATGATAATATTTTATGTTGTGTTTTAATGTTCGTTAGGCTCTTTTATATATAAATAATTTAGATAGAAGATATATTATTAAATCTTTAGAGGGATAGAAAAAGGAGACACCTTGATTTTTTAAATGAAATGATATACAAATGTTTATATTTTCGAATAACTTGGTTGAATGTTGATATATATTTAAAACATTTTTTCTGTTTTTATAACTTGGAAATTATAATACTTTAAAGATAGAAATGAAAGAAATTAAATTCCATGTGTTATGAATAATTGAGTTATAACATAAATTCGTAGCGTTATTTAATAAATGGCGTTGAAACGTATTGTTGATATGTACAGGAAATAAAACCATTAATATGATAATTCCAATATATTTAATGTCAATTCTCGTGAATATAGTACAAAAATAAGTATCGAAACGAGAACAGAATGGAAAAGAAAAGATAAAAGGTGCCTTTTCAAAATTGAAAATAACCTATTCGATTAACAACGAAGCAAGGGATACAGATAGATATTCCTCTTCAATTTAAATAGGTTTGAAATATATTCTAACTTAGACCAAAGGACACATACCCAATCAAAATCTTAAGTAGTAAAACATTTCTTTGAAAAAAGTCGGAATTTTTCTTTCGGAGCATTCATAAAAAATATAAAAGATAGAAAAAAACTTTTCCAATAAAAATTTAATAATTTGACAAATATTTTATATTAGGTCATCCGAAAAGTTCTGAGAATTTTTGAAGCTCTAAAACAAAATTTATCGACGCAATTCCACCAATAATTAATCTATTATGTATTGTCCATTTTGATCCATCACTTTTTGCCATCTTTCGAGCAAAGAGAAAATTCCGCGCTCGTAGACTTAGGTTTTCCCTCGAAGAATGCAGGCTCCTTGGAATTTCTTTTTAAGAACGCATCGCACGTGTCAACGCGAGCGAGGAGGTTGCGTTCAGTCAATATATGAGGAAGCCAGATATCGAGATTCATATAACCTATACGTTTTGGAGCGTATTTTTGGGAACGTTTGGGATCTTGTGAGAGTTCCAATACACTTCTGCGAGGATTTTCATCCACTGCTTGCTTCAGCCGGTCCTTGAGTGGTGTGAAAGGTCTTCCAGACCGTGGGACATCTTCGTGCTCGAAATTGCCATTATGAAATCGCGCGAACTATCGGCTTACTGTTTGATTTGACACAGCATTCTTCTCATAAATGTTACAAATTTTACGGGTAATTTTCACCGTGGTGTTTCTTTTCCGAAAATAGGAAAACATAACGTGGCTTAAATGAAGCTTTTGGCTGTCCATTTTCGCGATCACGCCATCCAATGTTGCTTGCTTTGTTTGTCCTGCATTTGAAAGAGCAAAGCGCAAAGCGCCATCTGTTAAACGAGCCCTCACTTATAGGACCAGAGCACAGACTTCTGCATAACGCATAATACACAACGCATAAGAGAATCAATCAATCAATCAAAGTTCTTCAGTTTTTATCTTGAGGAGGGAAATGAAGAAAACTAATTGGTTTATTCTCTTATGTATTATGTGTTATGCAAAAGCCTGTGCTCTTACCCATAAGCTTTGACCTACACACTGCCAAACAAACCGATCCCAAATGCGATAGATGGCGGGAATTCTCACAACTCTTCGGATGACCTAATAAAAGAATAAAAAAAATATACTTAAAATTTTAACACTAAAAAAATAAAAACGCCGTTATATAACCGTTATATAACTGTTCCACCACTTACCAATTCTTTTATAATCCAAAAATTTTGTTTCTGCCAGATGAAAAGATATTTTATGCCGAATTCAAAATGAAGGGCCCAGACATAATTGGCGTTATATTAAAGAAAGAATTGATAAATATCTGACAATAAATAAACATTTTTAATAATTAATAAAAAACTTTATAACTAATAAAACACAGAATTTAATATTTTTTGTCTCTATTTTTAAGTAATTAGAATTTCCAGACTATGCAAAATAGAAGGAAATTATTTAAATCTTGTCAAAATTCAAGCAAGCTATTTGAAAATATAAATATTTGCGCACAATTAAAAAAAAAGGTTAAATGATCTCTTCCCTAAGATCTAAAGATCTCTATTTCCTAATGGTTTACTATCAGTATCTTTTTTATTATGTAAAAGAGCTTAACGAATATTAACTCTTATCGGACGTCAAATTCTCAGACCTGAGTTGCCGCTAGATCGTCATTTGGCCGATGTTCTCGCGAATATGCAATATTTAATGTTTTTCGAGTTCTCAAATAAACACTTGAAAGCATATCCTTCGATATGACAAATGTCCGCAACGGTAAAAGATATAATGTCACGTGAAAGGTGACATAGTTCCGATAAGGGTTAAAACACTAAAACATAACAAATTTTATCATTATTTTTAATAATTTCCAAAAAACAATTTATAACATTTTAAATCTTGCATCTAAGTTGCATATTCTAAGTATCTGGTAGCAAATAGGTCATTAGTTTTCTGCAGTACGGTTAATTTTTAGATACTTTTTAGATTCATTCCAAAGATGTAAACAAATTTCAACAGGCGTACTGGAATCTCTTGAAAACAAACATAAATGGATTGAAAAAATTGAAGAAGACAAAATCGGCGAAGCCGAAAGTTCACTGACTTAACAAGGTTGATGTATCATCGTCTTACGCTAACTCTGTATAGCATTTATTTGCTTCTTTATTATTAAGATCTTTGTACTGTATTTGTGATGTATTTATCGATGCTTATTTACTATGTAAGCTGATGTGAAAGACATGTTTCGTGCAGCATTTTACACTTGTATAGACTGATGTACAAAAAGTTAATAGTGTTATAAAAATATACATGCATATACTGCAATATATACGTACATTTATAAATTTGTGCAATAATAATAAAACAATAAGAACTTTGTGCGATCAACTAAAATTTAAAATTATTTGCAGTTGGGAGAGGGGTAAGATATTTAGAAAATTATCTAAATATTATTTATGTAAAATTTCTTTGTTTTATTAATTTTAGATATATAGTATTATTTTTCAATAATATATATTTGATAAAATTATAAATTTACTTTAAATCAATTAGAAAAATGTTAAAATTAGAATTTATCTAGCTTTGCGAAAAAATATATAATGTATACAGGGTGTCTCATAACAAATGTTGCAGGGCTCGTGGAGACATAGAGCGGGTTAAGACAAACATAAAAGTCCCATACCGTTTTGTGAGATTCGCAATAATTATCGAATTATTAATGACAGAAATCTGACAAGTGAGCACGCGCCGAAATGGATTAGAAATGATTAGAGAAGCATCGTAGCCTCTCGGGCCACAGCGCGGCCTAGTCGACCTAGCAACTGTTGACAGCGTGCGGCGAGATGTACAGGTTGCATGAAAAGTTCGCGGAGCGAAACTGAAATAAAGAATACCAAATTCTAAAAATGATTTTATTCTTCAATATAGTCTCCATTAACTTCAATGCACTTGGCCCAATGGCTCTCCAATAATTTTATTCCATCGCGGAAGTGTATTTCTGGAAGGTCTGCGAAATATGCCTCTACGGCTGCTATACAGGGTTTTTCAATTGGTGCGGGTCGATGTTGGCAGCCTGTGGCGGCTATGTTGTTTTGGCGGCGTCTGTCTAACCTGTTGTTTATTATTCAGTGACTGATGCCAAATCACCATGACAAGTTACACGATTGAGCAGCACGTCCAAATGATAAAACTTTATTATCAAAATGAGTGTTCGTTAGTGCAAACGTTGCGCGCGTTGCGCCCATTTTACGGCAGACGCGGTGGTCCTTCAAAGTCGACTCTTCAACGTTTAGTGGCCAAATTCGAGACGACCGATTCGGTAAACGATCAGCCAACACCCATACGTCAAAGGAACGCCAGATCGGCCGAGAACATCGCCGCTGTAAGTGAAAGTGTGCAGGAGAACCCGAGGCAGTCAATTCCTCGCCGTGCACAAGAACTCGGGCTTTCGCAGACTTCAACTTGGAGAATTTTGCGTCGGGACTTGGGCCTGCACCCGTACAAGATCCAACTGGCCCAGGAGCTCAAAGTTAATGACCATAGACAACGCCGTTTGTTCGTTGACTGGGCTTCGGAGCATTTGGAAGAGGACCCCAATTTTGGCCGAAAAATCATCTTTAGCGACGAGGCGCATTTCTGGATGAATGGCTATGTTAACAAGCATAATTGCCGTATATGGCACGACGCCAACCCACACGAAGTTCAACAGGTAGCAATGCATCCACAAAAAGTTACTGTTTGGTGCGGATTTTGGGCCGGCGGCGTCATTGGTCCGTACTTTTTCGAAAACGACGTTGGTGAGGCCATCACCGTCAATGGCGAGCGCTACAGAACGATGATAACCAATTTCTTTTGGCCCAAATTGAACGATATGGACGTGGACGACATGTGGTTCCAGCAGGACGGCGCTACGTGCCACACAGCGGACGCCACGATGGACATTCTGCATGAACGATTTGAGAGTATGGTTATCTCTCGCAGAGGTGACGTGAATTGGCCACCAAGATCGTGCGATTTGACCCCGCTAGACTTTTTCTTGTGGGGTTTTCTGAAGTCGCAGGTCTATGCCAATAAGCCGCAATCGACCGATGCCCTTAAAGTCAACATAACCCAGGTCATCGCTCAAATTCAGCCGGATCTATGTGGCAGAATCATTGAAAATTGGACCACTCGGATCCGTGCCACCGTGAGAAGCCGCGGCGGACGATGTTATATTCCACACATAATAGCATACATGGGCCTTTCAAATAAAAAAGAATTTCGTTAATACCTCACACACAGCTTGTTTTATTCCATTGCAACATCGACCCGCCCTTATTGAAAAATCCTTTAACTTCTTCATTCGACAAAAAATGCTTTCCACGGAGGAATTGTTTCAGGTTTCGGAACAGATAGAAGTCGCTGGGTGCCAAATCTGGCGAATACGGTGGATGATCAAGCAATTTGTAGTTCAATTCATTGAATTTAGACATTGACAAAACACTTGTGTGAGCAGGTGCGTTGTCTTGGTGAAAAATGATTTGTTTATGCTGCAAACCAGGTATTTTCTCACGAATTTTTGCGTCCAATTGATCCAAAAGGTTACAATAATATTCAGAGTTAATTGTTTTACCTTTTTCCAGATAGTCAATTAACAAAATCTCTTTAGCATCCCAAAAAACTGATGCCAAGATCTTTTTTGCCGATCTTTCATGCTTTGTTTGCTTTGGAGCTGAACATCCAGCTTTAGTCCACTGTAAACGTTCCTGTTTCAATTTAGGATCATGATGATAGATCCAAGTCTCGTCCATGGTTATAAAACGACGCACAAAATCGGTTTTATTCTTCTTAAAACGATCCAAATGACGCTAAGAAATTTGCTTTCGAACGAGTTTTTGTTGAATTGTTAACGTATGCGGCATCACTTTTCCAAACTCCTTTTTCATTTGTAATTCTTTATGCAAAATATGCCGTACCCGTTCATCTGAAATGCCTATGGTATGAGCAATTTCACGCATAATCACACTTGGATCTTCAGAAACAATAACATGTATTTGTTCAATGATTTCTGGTGTTGATGCGCTTTTTGGACGTCCACTGCATGGATCATCTTCAATGCTTGTATGACCACGTTGAAACTCAAGTGCCCATTTACAAACCATTGTTTTTGAAGGAACAGATTCCCCTAACACATTTACCATCTCGGAATGAATTTCCATTGCCTTTAAACCTTTTCTAACAAAGAACTCAATCACTGTATGCTGTTTCAAATTTTCCATTGCAAACAAATATACTGACACGTCAACTTCAATTGGCTTGTAAACATAGAAAGAATTGACAGATGGAAATAAAACCTAACCTAGGTTCATGTGAAGAGTGATTCTATATAACCGATTACAATTTATAATTCTACCGTTTACTTATAGATGCCGCTCCGCGAACTTTTCACGCAACCTGTAGGTGCTGTGAAATAAAACATGAATAACGGTGCGTTGTCTTTCTCTTCGCCGCGCACCGACAACAGTTGCTGGGCCGGACTCTTATCGAAATGGCTGCACACTTCTCCAATCATCTATGTCGGCGCGCTCCCACTCCTCAAATTTTTATCATTAATAACTTAATAATTATTGTGAGTCTCGCAAAATGGTATGATACTTTTGTTTTTCTTAAACCGCTCTATCTCTCCACGAGCTCTGCAACATTAGTTATGAGACACCCTGTATATGTGTGTGCATGCGTACGCGTATTTGTGCGTGCGTGCATGCGTGCGCAATTCAAAAAGTTCGGGGATTGAACTTTTTCGGACGCACTAATAATGCCATCTATATTTCAATGGAGGAATTAGTTAATATAAAGCTTTATGAATCTCCGACATTTTTCGCCATCTAATCAGCAATTTATATGCACTATGTATTTCAACCTTATATGATTTATTGGTTTGTCACGATTTCAGACATAAAAAGAGAGCAGCGATAAAGTTATATTTCAAATGTGGGAAAAGTGCGTCGGAAATATTCGCAATGATGCAAAATGCATACCGAGAGGATTAATGCATATGGAGGAGGATAAATGCATACGGAGATTAATCATAATAAGGTGTTTAACCCTTTAAGTTTTGAACAGACAATTTTTGATGGCTTTTTTCAGCGGTTTTCTTTTCTACAAAACCGGTCTTGTAAAAAATCCAGACCAATTATTTCTGACATAAAATTGTCTGAATTTCCAGAACCTGTTATCAGAATTAAAAAAAAATGCGATCCGAAAAAGTTGCTTATTTGTTTAAAAAGAAAATGGACCTTCATTCAAATATTTTTTCTATCGATATTTCTGCATCGAAATCGGATGATATCTCTGGGGAGTGAAAATCTTGCGTCCATAACCCTAAACTTCAAAATATGTAGGTGAGTATTTAAAAATTCAAGATTGCGACATCCAATATGGCGGCTCAGAACCAAAAATTTTATGCTATTTTCGATTCTTCCGAGCATAATTTTTTTATGAATTTTTCATGAAAATTGAAATCTTTTGCATCGCTGATTATAAATCTGTTATCAGATTTCCCGAATCCAAAATGACGAACCAAACATGGCGAGCGAAAATTCCCAAAAATTTCCAATTTTTATAAAAATTGTTATGCAGGGACTTTTTGGATCGTTAATTACGATTCTATCATCAAATTTCCAAAATGCAAAATGATGGATATACTAGGTGCGCAACTAAGTTTCCGGGTTTTTTTGATCAATGAAAAATGGAAAATTTCAAGAGAAATACAAAAAATGGTTTATTCAAAGTATCGTCCCTCGCTAGCTACACATTTTTGCCATCTCTCTGGCAATACATGAATACTGCGACAATAAAACGACGCGTCTTTGGACCGAAACCATTCATCCAACCAATTTTGCACTTCTTCGAAATTGGCTAAGTGTTGCCCAGCCAAGCCATGCGCCATCGACCGGAACAAATGATAATCAGAAGGGGCCAGGTCTGGCGAATATAGCGGGTGCGGTAGCAGATCCCATTTCAGCGTTTTGATGGTGTCCTGGACGATGAAAGTGCGATGGCACGGAGCGTTGTCGTGCTACAATATCACTCGTTCGCGTCTCGTGTCCCATTCTGGCCGTTTTTCGAGCAATGCATGGTTCAGATTGATCAGTTGTTGTCGGTAGCGATGCCCATTGACAATTTCGCCCGGCTTCTTTTCAGCAGCTCATAGTATACGATTCTTTTCTGATCCCACCAAACGCAGAGCATTGACTTCTTTCCGAAGCGATTTGGCCGTGCCGTCGATGTTGGTGCTTCGCCAGGTGAAAGCCACGATTTTTTGCGTTTGGGATTCGAAATATATCCACTTCTTATCGCCAGTAACAATTCGATACAGGAAACTCTTTCATGCCGCAAAAGCAAAATTTCGGAAGTGACTCTTCGATTTTTCATCTGTCAGTCAACTCATGCGGCACCCATTTTCATTCCTTTTGAATTTTTCCCATGGCATGTAAACGTTTGGAAATACCTTGGCGAGTCATGTTTAATGCCTCCGCAAGTTGATCTTGTGTTCATATCATCTTCATCCAATAACGCTTGTAGATCGACGTTCTCAATTGTTTCTGGTCTTCCGGAGTGCTCCTTGTCCTCAGTGTCGAAATCGCCACTTCTGAAGCGTTTAAACCAATCTTCACAGGTAGTTTTCGATGGTGCATGTTCGCCGTAGGCCTCCTCAAGCAAACGACGTGCTTCAGCTGCACTTTTTTTCAAGTTAAAGCAGAAAAGCAAAGCTTCCCGCAAATGCTGTTTATTTGGCAAATGCTGTTTATTTGGCACAAAACTCGACATCTTCGTTGTTAGAAAATATATTTTTGCGTTGCGATATGTGTTAGTATTACGACTGGTTATTGTTAACAGATGTCCAAGCAATAAAAAAAACACAACTTCAGACATGTATGTCGACTACATGTGTCGTTAGCGCCATCCATGTGTGAAACCCGGAAACTTAGTTGCGCACCTAGTACAATTTATATTAAACGTACTATTATAGTAACTTTCTGCGCACTATTATAGTAACTTTCTGCGTACTATTATAGTAACTTTCTGCGCATACTTCATTTAAATAAGAGGAAAAAAAATAAAAAACATATCTACTTTCAGCGACTCCTTTATTCATTCGACATCGATTCGCACTTTTATAAATTTACTAATCTTAGGTCCGCTTGCTACATCGAGTGGTAAAGTAACCAATAATTAAAACATATGTCAATTTTTATTTATCTTGAAGAAAAAGCCGTCAGAAGAAAAATAAGTCAATCTTTAACTATTTTGAAAAAAAAGACTATTATGAAGAAGAAATACGTACGACAGAGATATGAAGAAATTTTCTAAGTCCCATAAAAGTGAATTTTGTTCGTAATTTTGGCGTTCCGATGGAAGTACCCCCAGCCCTCACAAAAGTTTTATCCAATGATGGGAAATCGGTGACGGGCTTGCCAGCGAATTTCCCCCACCATGCACGCACACACAGCCGGCTCAGTCTATCTGTGTGGGCCATACGCTCGGCAACCGTCGGCGCGCCGAGCGAGAGAGAGAATATCATTCCCTCTTTCTCGCTCTCGTGTTCGCTCGGCGACACAAGCGAGAATATCTTTTCCTCTTTCTCGCTCTCGTTCTCGCTCAGCGACGCGAGTTAAATTGATTCTTTCTCGGCTGTAATCTGAGTCGCGGGCACGACCATGACGATACTGAGAAGTTTTTCCTATTCGGCGCGCCGAAAATATTATGAATATTATTTTATTATTAATAATATTATTGTTTATAATAATAATAACCCGCGTCGAGAAAATTAATAATATCCCGCGTCGAGAAAATGAAATATATTTCATTAATTGTCTTGCTGAGGCGGACAGGTTCATAGATTTGATTGTTGTTGGGAATTGTTTAATAATATTTGAAGAATAATTTTAAATTGTACAAAGATATAGAATAGAATATGGAAAAGTATTTTAACAAAGTCAAGAAAGTACGAAATGAAACCTTCTTGCTTTCATTACAATATTCTCTGAATTAACAAATACTCTTCAAACAATATTAAACAGTATTAAACAGTATTAAAAATGTAATTTTGCATAATTGAGAAATATTGTTTTCGGGACTCGTACAGTTGTATTGAAAAATCGCACATAGTATTCCAGAGATGCTTTCGGATATAGGATGCATTCTGTTAAAATGTGAGCGCTGCTTCGCATGAGGTTGCATTAGAAGACTGAACTGGGAATAAATGACGCAGAACAACGTCGACTGGACAAACCCTTTAAAATATCCTGATACCCTGATACTGATTCACCACAGTTTGTCTGTGAAGATTTCGTTCTCCCATTCTATGTATAGTTTTGGGTTTTGTTATTATTTACACATCCCATTTGTGCGAGTTAGCACAATAAACCATAAGTGTCATTTATATACCATCTATTTTAGAATGTCTCAATTATGTAAATGCTACATAACACCATGCGTTACATAGTATTTACATGATTGAATGTGACATTCTAAAATAGATGATATGTCACTGATACTTGGTGTTGGCAGAGAAAGGCAGATTTACGCGTTAAATCTCGCTTTCCACTGTGTGAAAGACTTTTCATAAAAACATTGTGCAAATGCATGCATTATTGCAACTGTAAATACAGTAGCTGTAATATCTTTTGTGTATTTTAATATCGCATTTTCTTCGTTGTTTGTATGTTTTGTCTGCATGACGCTTGCATGACATTACTATTCCCTTTATGTTTGTTTCTTCCTTTCTTTACATCCTATCATTCCTTAGGACATGTAAACCAATGTCAAATAATTCCATTTCATAAGTGACTTATTCGACATTTGTTTATCATTTCCTCCTGATGGAAGAAACCACCACCTTCTCACGGTTTCTATCGAGCAGTAATGTGGATTTACATATTCTTTTTCACTAAAACCACTTATATACACGACACAGTACATCTTTTTAAACACTGATTAGTTACTTAATTACTAATAATTATTTTATTAATAGTTTTTCATTCTTCATGTATGCACAATTCATGTATGCATTTACTTTATACTTTGGTATCATCGTATGAATCGGCAAGAAGAATGTTTACTCTTTTTCCAACTTGATTCTATCCACGTTGCTGGCAAAAAGTGGGTTTCCTAAACTGTACGCTATAATTGTACACTGTTTTTCATCCATTTACGGTGATTTTTCACAAACAATTCGTTAAACTTCGTGTCATTTTAATACAAACATAGTATTATTATATTTTTATTGAGTGGATTGAACACTGAACTCAGAGCGCTGTCAATGGTCCACTTATTTCTCTTAAACAGGTTCATTGGACTAACAGTTACGCAATTCGACACTGCATTGAAAATATAAAAATGGAAAAACCGTTCTGCAAACAAGTGAATACATTCGAAGATATAATAGGTAAATAAATTACCTTTTTATTAGACTGTATATTTATTAATACACTGTACATCATTTTAAATATAATATTGTCCTGAGGGTTTTCTCATTCAGCGCGGCGAACAGACATATTTTATGAATATTTTTTTTCGCGCAGACAGAAGATTTTACGGATGTAATTGTTTTTAGGGATTGTTTAATACTGTTTAATATTATTATTAGAAGAGTATTTGTTAATTCAGAGAATATTATAATGAATGTAAGAAGGTTTCATTTCGTACCTTCTTGACTTTGTTACAATACTTTTCCATATTTTATTTTACATCTTTGTACAATTTAAAATTATTCTTCAAATATTAAACAATTTCCAACAACAATCAATCTATGAACCTGTCCGCCTCAGCAAAACAATTAATGAAATATATTTCATTTTCTTGGCGCGGAATATTATTAATATTATTATTATAAACAATAATATTATTAATAATAAAATAATATTCATAATAATTTCGGCGCGCCGAATAGGAAAAACTCAGTATCGTCATAGTCGTGCCTGCGACTCAGATTACAGCCGAAAAAGAATCAGCCTAACTCGCGTCGCTGAGGGAGAACGACAGCGAGAAAGAGAGAAAGATATTCCCGCTCGTGTCGCCGAGCGAACACGAGAGCGAGAAAGAGGGAATGGTATTCTCTCTCTCGCTCGGCGCGCCGACGGTTGTCGAGCGCGTGGCCCACACAGATAGACCGAGCCGGCTGTGTGTGCATGCGTGGTCGAGGAAATTCGCTGGCAAGCTCGTCACCGATTTCCCATCACTGATCGGGGCATGTACGGTCGCGGACATAAAGGTTGTCACTTTTTTTTAATGACTTTCGGGATTCATCCCGACTCGAGAAAGATGAGAGCTGCTGCTCCGTCTGCGGAATACGCCTGTGCAGTAACTCACAACGAAAGGCGAGAAATTAAATATACGTCGTATGACATAAATATGTCAATAATCATTGCGTTCAGCGAAGAAAATCGCTCAGTGAGCGATTAGTGAGTATTGGTTCTTACTGTTAGATCCTTACATTCAGACCAATAACGTTGACGAATTATTCAACAGTTGCTCAACCGTTAAGTGTCATGAACGCACCCAATTCTTACATTTTGAAAAATCAGCAGCGGAGGGATAGATACATAGCGCAAGTCACTCAAATAGGAATGCGTCTTTTGCAAGGTATTGAACAAGTATGTATATTCAATTTTAAGTGAAATCGTATTTTTTTAGTCACTAATCGCTCACTGAGCGGTTTTCTCCGCTGAACGCAATGATTGTTGACTTACTTATGTCATACCACGTATATTTCATTTCTCGCCTTTCGTTGTGAGTTACTGCGCAGGCGTGCTCCGCAGGCGGAGCAGCAGCTCTCATCTTTTTAGAGTCGGGAGGCGTCCCGAAAGTCATTAAAAAAAAGTGACAACTTTTATGTCCGCGACCGTACAATTATTGTAGATGTTTGAAAAGACCGCTATTTACTTGGATACAAATGTCCAACCTATGGCGAAAATCATCCAGCACTTTTTGAAGGACATCTGCGTTTATGTTCGTACATGTCTCTCAAATACGTTCTTTCATATTTTCCGCGTATCCCCAAACGTAAAAATCGAGAGGGATTAAGTCAGGTGATCTTGGTGGCCATTCATGAGTCCGACTTTTTTTTATGACCCTGGTGAAACCCCTTATGGGTACCCACAGGTCCTGGGGGGGACCTGTTATGTCGGACTCGCACCAACTAAAACACCAGGGAGGTGCCAGCCTTCGGGGGTAGCGATAGGCGGCCGTAGGTACTAGCTCCCTATTCCCTCTACTAAACCGCCATCCCCGTTGGCTCCGCACGCGGAGCCCCAGACCGTTTTGGGCCCCCCGCGCACCTCATGAGTCCGACTACCCAATCCATTTATTATTAAATCTATTATTTAAATAATTTGTAACATTTCGGGACCTGTGAGCTGGTGCTCTATCCTGCTGAAACCACATTCGGCTGAGCAAGTTATTATTGACATGTCGCAAAAGGTTGAGCAGATCATTCTGAAGAAATGCTAAATAGTATTGCACGTTTACATTCTGTTAAAAAAAAGTATGGGTCTATGATGTCATTTCCAAGAATACCTGCCCAAACGTTTTCAAAGACCATTGTCTTTGAAATTTTTGGCTCTTTTGCCAATGAGGATTTTTATCAGAGTAATAATGATAATTATATGTATTAACGCCCCCTCTGTTACCGAACGTGGCTTCATCAGGAAAGAGCATCTCTGCGATAAAATATGGGTTCCTTCGAATTTGATTTATGGCCCAGTTACAAAAGTGCAAGCGTCGTTCGAAATCCCTCTATTCTAATTTCTGAGTTAGATGGATATGGTAGAGGTGGAATCTATTTATTTTAAGTATACGATTTGCTATCGATTTCGATATGCCGTGTTGTCTCTCGATTTGTCTAGTAGAAATTTGGGGATTAAATATAGCGGCACTCAAGACAACCAATGAATTTGCCTCACTTGACCCAGATTTTTGTTGTATCCTTTTTGAACTGCCCTGCCTTCTCGGTGAGTTTTCTTATTGTCTTTCTATACGTTGACGTTAAAATACATTTCAGTATACAGCCTTTCCGCTGCACTATTTCCTAATTATTTCCAGCCTCACACAAAATACGAATCATATCGACTATTTCGTTTGACAGATAATCAGCCATAATTACAGGACTACTAAAAAGTCTCGTAACAATGTAACGCTGGTGCCTCCGGGTTCGGTTTTCTTTATCGATCCGACCCTGCGTTGCGATCGTCGTTAGCGAATCGCGCGCAGAAATTTTATTAGGAGAAGGTGATCTTGGTGAATAATTGAAGTCGGTCGGTATTTTGTAGACAGTGACGCTTTATTCTCTTACTTCAGCATGTAAGGACCGCGTGTTATCGCGCGAGGTTCCCACTGTTTGGGTGCCGTCTCGACGCGCGGCTTTGTTTCTACGCTTATGCTCGCCGTCTCGGGGATCGGCCGTGTTTACGTGACGGTGGTTTTGTCTAATGCGTGATTCTCGACTTGTCTAGAGCGTATCAGCAGTACTTATTTTAATACATAGGATTTACAAGAAAAAGAAAGATTCGCTGTCGGAGGGTCCGGACGTCGGCAGAACGAGAGATTTCGTGCGGGCGTCGTCGCAGCCTTTAGTCGGCGTTTAAAGGCCGAGTCCTCGTCTCGTCTGACTTTCGGCGTATAGAAGAAAGTGCGCAAAAACGCGTCGCGTCGAGCCGCGTTAGCGCTTTGTGGGGCGCGCACAATAGTTATGTCGTGCGTCGGACGTAAGGCTCACGCTTGTTTTTCGGCACGCCGTAATTATTCGCTTTGTTTCTTCGCGTTATTGACGACGGGAGAGATTCGCGATGCCTATCGGGCTTGCTCCCCGATTCTATTCGTCGCGGTCGTTGATCGACTTTTGGGTCGGCGCGATGCGCTTTTCCGATGGGGTTACTCCGGGCCGGCGGCCGTGTCAGACAGTCGGTAGGTGTGGGCGACGACTCTTTCTGCCCTTGTATCCTTACGTGCTCTGAGTCCTATAGGAAGTAGAGAGGAAACAAAAAGAAATATTTTTGAGAGCGTTCCGGAGAACACACCGGAGTAACGGCAAACTCGCCGTTCGATCTCTGAATCACGAAGACGGTACAAAACAAGATCGTTCCGGTGAACACACCGGAGCGACGGCAAACTCGCCGTCCGATCTTTAAATCGCGAAGACGGCACAAAATATCGCAAAGACGGTACAAAATAAGATCGTTCCGGAGAATACACCGGAGTAACGGCAAACTCGCCGTTCGATCTTTATATCGCAAAGACGGCACAAAATAAGATCGTTCCGGTGAACACACCGGAGCGACGGCAAACTCGCCGTCTGATCTTTATATCGCAAAGGCAGCACAAAATAAGATCGTTCCGGTGAACACACCGGAGCGACGGCAAACTCGCCGTCCGATCTTTATATCGCGAAGACGGCACGAAATATCGCAAAGACGGCACAAAATAAGATCGTTCCAGAGAACACACCGGAGTAACGGCAAACTCGCCGTCCGATCTTTATATCGCGAAGACGGCACAAAATATCGCAAAGACGGTACAAAATAAGATCGTTCCGGAGAACACACCGGAGTAACTGCAAACTCGCCGTTCGATCTTTATATCGCAAAGACGGCACAAAGTAAGATCGTTCCGGAAAACACACCGGAGTAACGGCAAACTCGCCGTTCGATCTTTATATCACAAAGACGGCACAAAATAAGATCGTTCCGGTGAACACACCGGAGCGACGGTAAACTCACCGTCCGATCTTTATATCGCCAAGACGGCACAAAATATCGCAAAGAACGGAAGCAATCGCGGATGCCGACGGCTGCGGCCTGGTAGATTACTTACTCGGAACTTTCGATCTTCTGGAGGCACTCTGCAGATTCGTTGACGAGTTTTCCTAGACGGTGGATCGCTTCTCGCTGGATGGACTCTCCGAAGACTCTCCCAAGACTGCTTGAAGCCTGTCCAAAACTCGACTCCCCCAAAGACAAGAACTGTCGGGTTTATATATCCGTCATTTTCTGTCTTCGGTTTCTTTCGTTGATTAATCCGAATTTGATCGAGAGTAATCGTGAGTATGCGACGTTCGCCGAGGATCGTTTTGGCGGCGCCGCGAGTTCGGCTCGGTGGCCGATCATTCCCGAGCGTTGCTGCCGGGTCTTCGGCCAGCCTCGGGTGAGCGCGTTGAAAGGCGCGGTGACAGCGCGGGTCGAGGGGCGTGCGCTCAGCTAACTGCCGCGTGATGTTCAGCGGCAGTCAGCGTAACGACATATTTGCCGGTATGTGTCGTTACAACAATACTCCAAATATTACATTCGCCAAGAAAATATCGATGCTCTTTAACGTGCATATGGGGTATACTTGGGTAATGGAGTATACTTTAGGTCGAAACGTGGTTGTCGTAGTCAAAATTGACCGAAAGTTCAAAAATCCAAGAAATTGATTTTTTGAATTTTAGGCTGAAAATGACACGTGCTTTCGATCCTGCCTTGACCGGCCGGATCGTGCTTTCGATCTTGCCTTATAACTTAAAAAGTACTTAACGAAAAGATACTTAATTATAGGATTTTGGAAAGCTCTCGATGTAAGCTAGAAGAATATGTGATGAAAAGTAGGTAGTTCCATTTAAGAAATTGAAGATGACCTTCATGTGACCTTCAAGAAACTATGCAATGTCAAACTAATGGCATCATCTTATGCCCTCTTCAAAACCATACAACTTTTGTCTAAAACATTGTTTTCTACGATCAAAAGTAAAAAAGTTATTTGGGGTGGGACATTAAAATGGGACACCTTGTATATAATTTTCATACAATATACAGGGTGTCCCATTTTAAGTATCCACCCCAAATATCTCATTTTTTATTTTAGAGAAAAATGGTTCAGACGCGTTTTGTATGGGTTCGAGGGGGCCATAAGATGGTACCATTGATTTGACCTTGAAGAGTCATTTGAAGGTCACGTGAAGGTTACCTCAATTTTTTTAGATGACACCCCCTATTTTTTATTACATATGCTTGTAACTGACTTCGAGAGCTTCCCAAAACACTATAACTAAATGTTTTTTGGTGGAATACTTTTCGAGTTATAAAGCTCCAAATTTACAAAATTTTGATAGAAATACAAAATATTTCGTAAAACATTCACTTTCCGATAGACTTATCTTATATGATCCAACCAGTCAAGGCAAGATCCGAGCACAACCTTCTTTTCAATGGGATCTCATATTTAAAAGTTTATACAGAATAATATTTGAAATTATACCTCAAACAGATGTAACGGCCGAACTCCGCGGTTCGGTCGCTGCTACGCGTTTCGCGCGGATAAGGCTCGTCGGAGTCCGGATTCGAGGAGGAATAAAGCAGCGGGACACTTGATAACGGCAATTAAAATAACTTAGTTTTATTACGTCTCGAACAATTATCGCCCAATACTTGCTTCGAAATCGCTCGCGTATAAATGGTCGCCGGACCGAAGATTTCGATTCTCGGTCGAACGCACGCACGCGAGTCGCGGGATACGCGAAATGATTTCGTCCGTCGGGGCCGAGGACTCTCGACAGAGGAGGCGTACGCACCTTCCCTTTTCCCTACGTTCGTGGAGGAAAGCGACCAAGTGCTGCGGACACTCAGCGGAAACGGCGGACACACCGTCCCGGGTTCTTGGTCGCTAGACGGATCGCCTAAAGGCTGAGTACGCTCAGCGGAGTTCGCCGACGGACGAACTCCTGGCTCAAGGCGGCGGGTAACGGCGATAGACTGTCGAGTACGCTCGACTGAGCACGCGTACACACGAGCCCAGGAAGACGGGAGACGGCCAAGTATCGAGAACGCTCGATCGAGACTGCGGACGCACAATCCCGTGTTCTTAGTCGCCGGTCGGGTAGTCGGAAAGCGGAAGGCAGAGCGAAACGGTCCGGATATTCTCTCTTTCGGCATGAAGCGTCTAGATCGAATCGGCGGTACGGATCGGTCTGACGACTAGAAGCTCGATCGCCGCCGTTTTATAGTTGATCGCGCTACGATTGATACGGCGGCGATCGAGCGGCGCGCCTATCGGCGCGAGGCACGGTGACGGCGCGTGATCGCGGCCGCGCGCGCTAGCGGCAGCGCGTGATCGCCGCGGCGCGCGACAGCGGCGGCGCGTGATAGCGGCGGCGCGATCATTTCGGTATTTTTAGGGTGGCGCTCAGCGCCGTTCTTCGGCCCGACAGGTGGTCGGTCGGGCCGGTAGTAACGAGGTGCATCTGCGCCTCGTTACACAGATTGTAATTATATTAAATAATATTTATTTCATAAGACTATAAGGTAAGGCTATACCGCGGTTAAACGAAAATATAGTATTGATTCTGAGTGACAAAACGTAACCTATTTTAATATTAATTTATTATATTAATAGTATTGTTACGTCCTGGAAGAGGAACGCAACTTAACGCTTGCTTTCACAAGCTCCGACGTACTCGCAAGTCTGCGGTGCAGATCAAGGATCGGAATGACCTCTTTATCTGGCGCGGATGTACGTCGGTGGTCCTTTATTTAGGTCAAGGAACTGAATCCTTTTATCTGGGATAGGAACGTGAGCGACAAAAGGGAAGGGAGAATTTCTTTGTTGAGAATAATTAGTTGGCAAACTTGATTGGCTTACAATTACAAATAACTTGTTTTATTGATGATTAAGCGGAAGTTCACAATGAAAGAGAATTTGTAAGATTTTATAGTGTGTACTTATATATGTATTCACAACAACGGTTCTCGGTTATTCTGAACAATATTCCGAACTGGAAAGATCCAGTGACGGAGATGCACGAGGTGAGGGGGAAGAATGCGATGTTGATGCTTCCGAAGGAGAGGGAGAATGAATAGGAATGAGGCCACGGAGCAAAGCCGCGTGAAACCCACGTGTACCACCTCGTAGAGGTGAGGACAGAGGGGAAGCTGTCGGAAACGGGCTCCAAGGTCTATATAAATAATATAATATAATATAATATAAATTTATGAATAAACGTGGAAAACGCATGAATTTCCGAAGATCAAAAGCTAGTAATATCATATGACAGCATGAAAGATTGTCTGGTCGGTCCATCTTCAAAGAAAATTGTTGCTCCGAACAGGAAGTTATTCAAGGTTATTTGGAGAGTAGATATATGGCTAAAATAACTCAACGGATCTTTCTGACGGAAATAGTGAAACTTCGGTGATTAAAACAGAGAAAAAAAAGAGAAATCTGTGTATGTGACGTCACTGTTCTCGGAGGGTCGCGGAACATGAACATTTGGTCGTATAATATAAAATTTAATTCGCCTTGCTGGATAACGAATTTAGGGTACGCGGAGTCCGCAGGACGTAACACCCCCCACCTTAGACAAATGTTGAGGGTAACCAACATTTGCTAGTGGAGTGTATTAAGTCAAAGCTTACATACTACACAGTTTTAGTTGCTATAGCCATCGATTGATTAGAATATAATTAAAAGGAGGGAAGATAGAAGGTGACTTCCATCTCTTCCTTCGTCCTTTTAAAAATTATTAGTTAAAATATAAATGTTTTTGTGTGTGTATTGTAGTTTTTGGGGTTAGAAGGAAGAAAGATAGAAGGCAACCTCCGAATTCTCTTCCTTCTTTTCTTTCGTCCTTTTAACATGTTAGATAAGAGTATGTTTTCTTTTTTTTTATTTAGGAGGAAAGGTAGAAAAATACCTTTAAATCTTCTTCTTTCTTTCCTTTCATCCTGAAATTGCTACCTATAGTTTAAGATTTTATAAGATATTATATCGAAAAAAAATAAAATTCGTTGTAATAATTATTTTCTCTTTAAAAGTACATGTATATACAGGGTGAGTCAATTAAAGTGTTACAGACTTATATCTTGAAAATGAATAATTTTAGAGAAAAATGTTTCAAACAAGTTGTATAGTGTCAAATGGGACATAAGAAGGTATCATTGATTAGACCTTGATTAGCCATTTGAGGGTTACGTGAAGGTCAACAATTTTTCAAATGGAACGCCCTACGAATATGCCTTTTTTTGGCATATTCTTATAACGTATTTCAAGAGCTTTCCAAAATACTACAACAAAGTATTTTTTTGTTAAGTACATTCCGAGTTATAAAGCTTCAAATTTGCAGTACCGCCGGCATTTGCATTATCCAAGGTGTACCGCGTGGAGGTAGCACGGTCGGATTTACACCTCTTTGTATGTGTGTGTGTGTGTGTGTGTGTGTGTGTGTGTGTGTGGTGTGTGTGTGTGGGTGTGTGTGTGTGTGTGTGTGTAATAGTGTGTTCATCACAGAGATAAAGACCCCATGATTCGTCACCTCCATAGTATTTTATGACTCCAAACTTTATCTGCTGTGTCTGTATGAGAAATAAATAAAATTTAAAAATTTTTATTGCATTGTATGTTCAAAATGCTGATCCTCTACTAAAATACATATCTAAATTCTTTCACGGAAACACTCTTGGACGTGAGCTAACATTTCTAGTGTCACTTCAGCGCAGGCTCGACGAAGCTAAAGCTCGTAGGCTGCCACGTCGTCTGTTACGCAGACAACACGTTGGTGGCGGCCGGGGCGAAGAACTGGGGGGAAGCCCGCCTCCTAGCGGAGACGGCGGTGGCATCGGTGGTGGGAACTATCGGGGACCTGGGTCTCAAGGTGGCGCCCCAGAAGACTGAGGCCGTGTTTTTTCACGACGGCAGTCGAGGGGCGCCACCGGAGACTCGGGTCCTGGTCGATGGCGTCCGCATTCGCGTCGGGCCGACGATGAAGTATCTTGGCCTGACGTTGGACAGCCGATGGGGCTTTAGGCCACACTTTAGGCAACTGGCCCCCAGGGTGCGCGGAGCCGGGCTGGCGGTGGCCAGTCTCCTGCGCACCCAAGGGGGTCCAGGATGAAGGGCTCGCCGCCTGTATGTGAGTGCAGTCCTCTCGGTCGCTCTGCACGGGGCCCCAATATGGGCGCCCCAGCTTCAGGCCTGCCGCGACGCGAAACGTCGGCTCCGGCAAGCTCTGAAGCCAATGTACGTAAGGGTGATCCGAGGGTTCCGCACGATATCATACATGGCGGCGACCACCCTGGCCGGGTCCCCATCCGTGGAACTCATCGTCGAGGAGAAGCGAATCCTATATTGGAGGATGAAGGAGCTCCGCGAGGGGGGACACTAACGGCCAAGGACCTGAAGGCCCTAAAGTCCCAGGCCGTTACCCGTACCCTGGAAAAGTGGGGGGACGTCCTGTCCGACCCACGGGGGTACGGGCGACAGACGGTCGAGGCTGTCCGCCCCTGCCTGCCAGAATTGGCGGGCAGGACGGGTTGCAGATTGACTTTCCATCTGGTGTAGGTACTGACCGGGCACGGTTGCTTCGGAAAATACCTGCACCGGATAGACAAGGAGTCCACCACTCGATGCCACCACTGCCCCGTGCTCATGGACACGGCGCACCACATTCTAGCTGCTTGTATAACTTGGAGTGTGGAGCGCCGGGTCCTGGCCGGGGCGGTGAGGTGTCGCGAGGGTGAAATCTCGCTCCCGCGCATGGTCAAGGCCATGTGCGGGAGCGAGGAGGTATGGGAAACGGCGGCCTCCTTCTGCAAGGACATCATGTCCAAGAAGGAGGCCGCCGAGTGGGAGCGACAACCGGGAACCCGCCGCAAGAGGCGGCGGGGTGGTCGTCGCTCCCTGGGGGGGGGGATGGGCAGCGGGCCTGAGGTGACGCCGGCCGAGGAGGAGGATGAACTGCCGACTAGCGGTGGGACAAGTCCCCCTCCTCGGCCACCTCGGGCCCGTCTCCGTCCGCAGGGAGGGACCGGGAGTTCCGCGTAAGCGGAATCCGGTCTCCCCTTGCACGTCGAACAAGTAGGGACAGAGGGGAGTGGGAAACCCACTGGAGGGTGGGCCCACTCCCCAAAAACCCTCTCCTCCCTGAATAGCAGGGAGGAGGGGAAAGGAGGGAGGGCGGATATCCCCTCTCTCCTCAGGTGAAACCAGAAGGCCAACGGTCGGGCAACCGACCGGGGACCGCACCCTGGATTCTCTTTGTGAAACAGGGTGCGGTGCAATGATGGCGAAGGGCTCCCTTAGAGCCCTGGGGCCGGGGGGTTGGGGAGGGAATACGGGAGTAGTTCTCCTGACTCCCCTCTCTCCGGTCTGACAGGTAGGCATCCCGCAGGGGTTTTAGTCGGTAAGAGTCCGACATAACCCCCTGACTCCCCCAAGGGTCGGGGGGTATCCATGATGGATTTCCCCTGCGTGACCAAAAAAATTATATGTACGATTATCTTTAGGTTTATCATAATAATTAAGTGGTGTCCTAAATGGAGGGGAAGGGGCGGCGTAGTTCTTCAGTCGCGATCGCCTGACCGATCACCACCAATTCTTGCTTGAATTCCTTGTAGCCGATGAAGCTGACTCGCGTCAGGTATAAGTCCCCGTCGGCTGCTTTTCCTTCTACTGATTTCCTTATTTTCATTATTCCGCTTTGCCCTTCCGCGAGTAATCTGGTAATTTCTCTCGTGGTTTTAGACCAATAAACTGCGGATTCTATTGGTCTTAAGCCGCGAAGCCCTACTGCAATGGCTTGCCACGGCATCAGGTGAATTGGTCCGGCAGGTGACGCAGGTGCGTCACTGATTTTTTCACTGTCCGTCCCCAATCACCTAGCGTAATTACCGCTGAGTATCCTAACAACGCGGTGATCTCTCCCCTGTACTACTCATCGCTGTCTTGCACAGCGACCAGTGCCCCGACTAATACAGTCCTTGGCCACATGGTGTATCTATTTGGGTGTCTGTCCATTTTTCCAGGCGATTTCAGCTTGTAAATCCATGATATCTGTCCGGTTATGTTTTAGTTGCACCCACATTAAGGTGGGCGATTCCACTTTTGTAATGCAGATTGTTAATTATCCGCGGGATAGCTGATTGGTGTCGATATTCTTTATGGCCATTTCCTAGAATAATATGTAAAGATAATTTTGTAAGATTAATCGAATTAATCGAATTTTAGTTTTGGGAATTTAGTTTGAAGGAGTATGTAGTAGTCTCCTCTTATGGGAGAGAAGGATGAAGACGCAGATTTTTAGTCTGGCTGGTAGAAGGAGGCTGTAAAGTAGTTGCAGGACGTTGATAAGACTCGACATTGAATGCTTGTAACTCAGTGGAGTCTTTACTTTGGTTTGCGATTTTCTTTCCGCCAATTAGAAGTAATAATTGTGTCAAAGAATCCCAGAGTGCTCCTACTAAATATGCGGAACAACCATATACGTTGTGTAGGGCAACTCCATGTAATACTGTATCAGCTTGATTATTCTGAAAATTACAAATATACCGAATATGCCAGCGCTGATATTACCGAAGGTCAAGAATCGACCCCAGATTCGGTTCCACGTTGAACTAGCTATGCTTCGTCTAGGAGATTCATCTAGGAGGTAATTGAACCGCCATGGATAGTTGTAGATTGTCCCATCATTCCTCTTGCAAGGGTGTTAAGAACAGTAGATCGTTCTGCTGGAAATAAGATATGATTCTTGAATTCGTCCAGATCCGATTGACTATAAATGCCACTGATGGTTAGTGCTCCCGGACTGGTATATTTCCATTCGGGCTTAGTCATGGGTTTCAAGATAATTGGTGAGATGGATTCTATCGGATTTGGCATCATTTTGTACCAAGCTTCTCCTAATTGGTACATCACAGGTGCTAAGGGATTGCAATTGACCTGTGTTTCTTGACGAAACAGTAAGTGAGTTTGTGGTGCTAAATAATAAGTTTTGTTTCCTCTTGTCACCGGAAGTTGAGTGTAGCAGTTGAGCGTTCGAGCCACTTGAACTTCCACTGGTACACATTTAATGATGTGTATTACTTCTCCGACTAATATCGAAGTGTAACTCGGTGCTTTCATGAAATGATACGCAAATATAACTGGAGATTGAGTTGCTATTGCCAGTGCGTTCTGTAACATTTTTTGCTCGAGATAACATTACTGATATAATATATTCCTGTAAAGCTGGTTTAGTTGTGTGCGAAAATGTTTTTTTACATACACAAATTTAGAATTCATGTATGTAAAGATGTCTGTGTTTGCCGGGTTATGTATCTTTTTAAAGATGCTCAGGTCAGTAAAAGTTTCAAAGATGAATAGTTTCGGATGCTCAGTTTTTACCAAGGGATAACCGCAGACCTTTACCTCGCCTCTACTTGCTAGGGCAAAGGTAGTATCTTGTGTAGAGATGGAATATACTGTTTGGGATTCGGCGTCATTGCTGTCCTGCATTTTGATCGCATATCCATCGAATAAAACTCCGTAGCTGCTTTCTTTGCACGAATCATCGGGGATGGCATCCCAATAGGTGTTACCTCTCATAATGTCAGTACAGTAACCTGATTTTAGTTCACAGTGAGTTCCTGATGTACGGAGTACAACTTGATTATTGTTGATCTTTACAGTGGCTAGGTATTCTTGCAATGCGATTCTTATATTTGCTAATACTACGACGCTTGTCCAGCTTCCATAATCGTCAATGAAAGCGCTTCCGTAACACGTACCATCGTTCTCGACTTTTCCTGCTAAAGTTGCTGGCCTACTTATGGTTTGATTAATTTTCAGTCCTGATATATGTGATTCCTATTCTAGCTATACCATACCAATGCATATGTAAACATGCTTATCGAGATGTTTCCTGTATATATGTGTATTTGCCATTTGTTACGTCCATAGTATGAGAGTGCATTCCACATCTTTTTACGATACGGTCTATTTCCATCTTGCATTGTCTTACCATTACAAAATGAAAATCATTAACTTGTAATAGTTGGAGTTTTAACTTGGTGGAATTTACTTTTTGTGGTGGTATGTCATATTCTTCAATGGTTAAAAGTGATACAGTGGTGATGTTTGAAGAAGCAGAGCCACAATCATATCCGATTATTCCCTTGTCAACCAGAAGATGTAGTAAGTATAGACAGAAGATGATTGCGCTGAATCTGCGATACATCTGAAAGTTGTAATTACTTGAGTAATGAATGTTGAAAATTTTCCAGGTGTTTCAACTTGCTTTTGGAGTTGGGGTAATATAAGATACTCGAAGTCTGTTCGAATGTACGATACGACTGTTTTTCTTCAGTTTGATTTTGATATTGTTTCTATTTACTATTTCTAATACTTCATGCAGTCCTGTATATTGATCTCCAAATTTTCCAGGTTTGGGTCCTTTTAACAAAAATACCTGATCTCCAGGTTTAAATATCTGGGGATTAATTTTTTTATCGTAACGAATTTTTTATTTTTCTTTGACCTCTACTAAATTATTATTTGCTCTTGTTTGAATTTGATGTAATCTAGTAAATAATTGTATCAGATAATTGTTGTATGTCCTAATTTTGTCGTCTTCAAGTAGTGGTTTGTTTGAAGGTATTCGTGCAGGTCTCCCGAAAACTAGTTCGTATGGCGTATGTTTAATTCCTTCGTGTATGCTAGTGTTATAAGTTTGGATAGCTAAGTCTACCCATTCGTCCCATTCTTTTTCGTCGCTGGCGTATTGTTTCAGGTATTCTGCGTGATGAGATCTTTCGAGTGAGCCGTTTAATTGAGGATGAAAGACGGTGGTGCGAAATTTTCGTATTCTGTAGTATCTGGCCAATTTTCTCATTAAATCACTAATGAAGTTTCTGCCTTGATCTGTAAGTACAGCCCTGGGTGGTCCAAAAATAGTGATAAATCTCTTCACAAATTTGTCGGCTATTGTAGCTGTGCCGCTACCTGACCAAATCGCCGCTACAATAGCCGACAAGGCAGAATTTGCTTAATTGATCTTGCATTGTGAGTATATATTCGTTACCTGTTTTAGTACGAGGCAGCAGTCCTATGATGTCCATTGCTATTTTGTCGGATGTCCATCCTGGAGTATCGGTTGTTATCATGGGTTGTTTTGTCTTTACTCGAACCAATTTCTTTAATTGACACTGCAAGCATTGTTGAATGTATCGTCGGATTTCTTCCTTCATGTTCTCCCAGTAGTAATTTTAGTGGATTCGGTTGTAAGTCTTGGTTACTCCTCCATGTCCTCCCACTGGAGTGCAATGCATCTCTTGGAGTATAGCTTCTCGTATACCTTTTGGCGGATATTTGATTAGCCCCTTATAAATAATTATTCTTGTGTTGGAAAAATGCAATTTGAAATTTTGTTTTAATGTCATTCCAAGGTACATTTAATGTGTTCATTTATAGCGATACTGATGCTTGCGAGATTCAGTTTTTCAGTTATTTTCCGTAAGTTGATAGCTGCTTTGCTTATATTGGTTAATATCATTGTCGGTCCTTCGGTCAGATCTTCGCTGATGGGGAGAATGATGTGATATCGTTTAGTCTTCTTTATTAATTTAGGTACGTTAACCGATAAATCTGCCAATTTCAGTATTTCTCTTCTCTCGAATAACTTTTTAGCACCGGCATCGATAGGATTTCCTGAGGTTTTGTAAAATATAGCAAATTATCCCTTCGTAAAAAATAGGCATCTCTAGACTCAATTAAATTTTTCCTTTTGGCTTGGAGGTCGGTGTCCTGCGAATATTTTGTAATAATCATTGACGGTTCAGCGTCACTGTCATCGGTATCCTCAAGTAAAGGCTTCGGCGTCGCCGCTTTTTTGCGCCTACAAGTTCTTCATCTATGACCCCGGTTTTTTGCTTAGCTCGACTTCGGGTCAGTGCTGCGAAAATGTGCCCTCGCACACCACAGCGTACGAAGCATCCCCTCCATGCGCCTTCACGCACACAACGCTGCTGCTTCGCCTATCGATGTGAAGCCTCGTCGCCTCACGCCAGCCTCGCCGAGCGAGAAAGAGAAAGAGAATGAGATAGAGAAAGAGAGAATGAGAAAAAGAAAGAGAATGATCTTCGCTCCTTCTCGGTCCTTCTCGCCCCGACTCAACTGCGTTAACGCGCGTCCGAGCGTATTTTGGCTTTCTCGGCGTAGATCTGAGTCGTGAGCGCGATTATGATATATCGTCGCTGCTGTGAAAAGATCCCCTATGTAAATTTTCTTATCAAATCAAGATGTTTACATCAATATACTATATGTATAGTATATTCACAATTTTATTCTACATATAATGACACACGTATATTACAATCAGAAAACATGCACATAGGCTTTTTTACGGCAGCGACGATTTTTGACAAAATATG
Organism: Harpegnathos saltator; assembly: GCF_003227715.2. Classification (NCBI taxonomy): domain Eukaryota; kingdom Metazoa; phylum Arthropoda; class Insecta; order Hymenoptera; family Formicidae; genus Harpegnathos; species Harpegnathos saltator. The sequence goes on along the minus strand of NW_020230559.1, from coordinate 165,852 downwards.
AAATAAATATAATGCGAAAATTTAATATAACGTGCCGGTACGTCGCCCGGAGCGAAAGTAACATACTGGCAATTTCCTAACGTACGTTCTAAGTCTTTATAAGAAACTTTTAAGCCGTTCGTTTCATGGATGTTATGTTCATGGAATGAATGCGGAACTGATATTATCTCTTGAAGCAGCTGTAGCACTATGAAAGCAATAGTGCTAAGAGAAGTTTATGCAACGTGTAAATGTTTATCAAATGGCGTTGACGGCGTTAATTCGTTCTTGATGCGGATCCAAGTCGCGGACATGACAGTCATCTATACGACTATGTTAACCTACTCATAATAAAAACCACCGTTGAACACTAAGGCTAATAGCAGTTTACAATTTGCAATGTACAAAAGAGGATAGCCATTCTTTGCCAGCAACGTGAACGGAATCAAGCCTTAAAAATAGCAGATATTTTTGCATGTTTTATTATGATCACGTTTAATGAAGTATAAAAAATAGGAGATATTTGCATGTCTTATTGTTATAACGCTAAAATCAGTAAAGAAAACTGTTTTCATACATGCGATAGTATGCATTATGCAGAAGAAGTGACATGAAAGCGTGTCAATAAATTTTAAAAATGCAAGGTTACAAGTTCACATTACTGCTCGATGGAAACCGCGGGAAGGTGGTGGTTTCTTCCATCAGGAGAAAATGTAAAACAATTATCTAATAAGACTCTTTTAATAGAGAAACATTAGATAATGTTCTACATTTCCTCCTGATGGAAGAAACCACCACCTTCCCGCGGTTTCCATCGAGCAGTAATGTGAACTTGCAACCTTGCATTTTTAAAATTTATTGACACGCTTTCATGTCACTTCTTCTGCATAATGCATACTATCGCATGTATGAAAACAGTTTTCTTTACTGATTTTAGCGTTATAACAATAAGACATGCAAATATCTCCTATTTTTTATACTTCATTAAACGTGATCATAATAAAACATGCAAAAATATCTGCTATTTTTAAGGCTTGATTCCGTTCACGTTGCTGGCAAAGAATGGCTATCCTCTTTTGTACATTGCAAATTGTAAACTGCTATTAGCCTTAGTGTTCAACGGTGGTTTTTATTATGAGTAGGTTAACATAGTCGTATAGATGACTGTCATGTCCGCGACTTGGATCCGCATCAAGAACGAATTAACGCCGTCAACGCCATTTGATAAACATTTACACGTTGCATAAACTTCTCTTAGCACTATTGCTTTCATAGTGCTACAGCTGCTTCAAGAGATAATATCAGTTCCGCATTCATTCCATGAACATAACATCCATGAAACGAACGGCTTAAAAGTTTCTTATAAAGACTTAGAACGTACGTTAGGAAATTGCCAGTATGTTACTTTCGCTCCGGGCGACGTACCGGCACGTTATATTAAATTTTCGCATTATATTTATTTCATATTTTGTCAAAAATCGTCGCTGCCGTAAAAAAGCCTATGTGCATGTTTTCTGATTGTAATATACGTGTGTCATTATATGTAGAATAAAATTGTGAATATACTATACATATAGTATATTGATGTAAACATCTTGATTTGATAAGAAAATTTACATAGGGGATCTTTTCACAGCAGCGACGATATATCATAATCGCGCTCACGACTCAGATCTACGCCGAGAAAGCCAAAATACGCTCGGACGCGCGTTAACGCAGTTGAGTCGGGGCGAGAAGGACCGAGAAGGAGCGAAGATCATTCTCTTTCTTTTTCTCATTCTCTCTTTCTCTATCTCATTCTCTTTCTCTTTCTCGCTCGGCGAGGCTGGCGTGAGGCGACGAGGCTTCACATCGATAGGCGAAGCAGCAGCGTTGTGTGCGTGAAGGCGCATGGAGGGGATGCTTCCCCTCGTACGCTGTGGTGTGCGCGGGCACATTTTCGCAGCACTGCTCCGGGTTAGCATAGGCCGAAATGTTTCAGCGGACTTCTTTTCTAACTCTTTTTCTTCAATTTGTTCCGTAGGTGAATCGGATGCGTGAACTAGTGCGTCCGTTACATGTATACTCGGAGATTCAGCTTCAGGCGAGAAGGGTATAGAGTCGGTGGGAAAGTTCTCAGTTTGATTCGGATCTTCGAGCGGATATGTTTCATACGAATTCCTCGTATGTGGCCTATCAGTTTGTTCGTGCCGCGTGTTTGTGCTTGGCTTCTTTGATTGTGATTGGTTATCAATTGAATTTGTTCCGTGTATTTCCTCTTCGTCAAGGTCTTGGATTCGAACGTGATTCTCTGATAAGTACGTCATATTAACATGGTCCTCGTCTGATTCTTCAGAATTATCATTCTCTTCTAAAAGGCGTCTGATGGCTTCGGCATCTTGTGGATTATTCGGATTAAATTTAGTTCTAGTGTTAATCACTTTGCAGTTCGTTAGAGGTGAGTCTACTGGGTTTCTCGATAAGGCGTCTGCGTTTACATTTGTTTTTCCGGTTTTATAAACTATTTCGTAATCGTATTCGGCTAATTTTAATCTCCATCGAAGTATTCACATTTTCGAATCTTGAGCATTTTTAAACCACATCAATGGTTTATGGTCCGTTACAAGTGTGAATTTCCTCCCGTATAAATATGGTTTAAAATGTTTGACACAGTATATAATTGCTAAGGCTTCTTTTTCATAAGTGTCATATTTTATTTTGTAATCGCTCAGGGTACGAAATGCGTAAGTTATTGGTCGATCTGCGTAAATTTTTCCTTGTGATAATATTCCTCCTATTGCGAAGCCCGAAGCGTCGGTGGTTAAAATAAATGGTTGTGAGAAATCTGGATATTGCAGCACCGGTTCTTTGCATAATTCATTTTTTAGTATTTCAAATAACTGTTGTTGCTCATCATTCCATTTGAAAAGCACTTCTAGTTTTAATAATTACGTTAGAGGACGAGCTAATTTAGAAAATTCTGGTATAAATCTCCTGTAATATCCAGCTAATCCCAAAAACTGTTTTATATTCTTAGATGTTTTAGGCGTTGGATATTCGCGTACGGCTTCTAATTTTCTTTGATCCGGTTTAACACCTTTGCTACTAATTGTATGTCCCAAATAATTGACTTCCTTGCATAAAAAGCGACATTTATCTATCTGTAATTTTAAGTTGGCTTCTTTAAGCTTTTGCATAAGTTGTTTAAATTTGAATTCATGTTCTATTAAAGAAGATGCGTATAGCACGATATCGTCCAGATAAACAAATACTTCTCGTCCTTGAATTCCAGCTAAAACTATGTCCATTAATCGTTGAAATGTAGCGGGAGCGTTTTTTAATCCGAAAGGCATGCGCGTAAATTCGTAATGTCCGAACGGCGTAGTGAAAGCCGTTTTGTGGCTATCGCGTGGATCCATTTCTATTTGGTGAAATCCCGAAGCTAAGTCAAATATCGAAAAATATCGTGCGCCGCCAAGTTGATCGAGGATGTCAATTATATTCGGTAATGGTTACGCGTCTCCGATAGTTTTGTCGTTAAGCATGCGAAAATCCAACACCATACGCCATCGCTTATTGCCTCTGAATCCTCTTTTTAGGCACTATCCAGACGGGAGTATTATACGGCGAATGTGAGTGTCATACAATACCACCATCCAGTAATTCTTGTACTTGTAAATTTATTTCCTGCTTATGAATTTGAGGAAATCTATATTGTTTTGTGTTTATTGGATAATCGTCAGTTGTCGGTATGCGATGTCGCAGAACGTGTGTTGCGGTCAATTGTTCACTCGGTAAATGGAAGCATTCTTGATATTGTTTTATTAATGCGATTATACTATTAGCTTCAAGTGCGTCTAAATGATTTAAAGCAATTAGATCCAATAGTTTGTTTGATCTATTTTCGTCATAGACAGTTGTTAAATTTACTTGCAAGATTGCTCAATTGAGGAGTTGAGTCGTTTAAACAGATAGTAATCGTCTGTATCGCATCTGTGACAGTCTCAGGTAGGTTCTTTTCGTCCGGTCGTCGGACTACGTTCGTGTCGTGTCTGTCGATAAGAGGTACAATAGCTGTAATTGAATTATTATTAGTTACTAAATTAAGAGGACCTGGAATTGAAATATCGTTTTCATTAGAAGAATGATTATAGCTCTGACTGTGTATGTTATTTATATTATTTGATCGCAAGGGACCATTGAAATTTAGGAGATCAATCTCTGACACGCACTCGGACCTATGTAAAGTTAGCCCCCGACTTTTAAAAAAAATTTTTTTTTGCATAACATTGCGCCAAATCGTTTGTAGAAATATGTAGTGAAAGACTTTTCGTTTGTAGTTAAAAAATAAAAAAGTTATGAGGGGTTGAAAAAATGGCCAGCCCCCCAAAATGGGAGGCTGACTTAAAACCTGACCTAATCGAAGCCAAATCGTTTGTAGAAATATGTAGTGACCGAATTTTCGTTTGTAGTTGACCACGAAAAAAGTTACAACCCCTTAAGTTCTAAGGGTAGCTATTTACGCCCCGTCGTGGGGGCTGACTTGAAACCAGTTCTAATCGATGCTAATGGGTTTGTAGAAATATCAGGTGTAGTAAAAAGAAATCCATTATTTTTGCATGAAATTGAAGGCTTTAATTACCATAGTTAGAATGATCCGATTTAGGTCAAATATGCGCCGTTTTGTTCGATAACTCGTTGCCATTTTGAAGGTAATTTCATTATGCCTCTCTCATAGAAGCCCTCGTCCCTATTGGCAAAAAATTGAGACAGTCGATTTTCACAAGCCTCTCTTGAAGCGAATTTTTCACCAGCAAAATTGTTCGCCATGGACAGGAACAGATGGTAATCACTTGGTGCCAGATCCGGACTATAAGGTGGATGCATAAGAACCTCCCAACCAAGCTCCCGGAGCTTCTGGCGAGTCACTATCGATATGTGTGGCCTGGCGTTGTCCTGATGGAACACAATTCCTCTCCTATTGGCCAAAGCTGGCCGCTTCTGGGTGATTGCTTCCTTCAGACGGTCCAATTGTTGACAGTACAGTTCCGAGTTAAGAGTTTTGCCGTAGGGGAGCACAGCTCATAGTAGATAATTCCCTGCCAATTCCACCAAACATACAGCAAAACCTTCCTGGCCGTCAATCCTGGCTTGGCCACCGTTTCCGCCGGCTCACCGCGATTCGACCACGACCGTTTTCGCTTGACGTTGTCGTAAGTGATCCACTTTTCATCACCAGTGACCAACCGCTTCAGAAATAGGTCGATTTTGTTGCGATTCAGCAGCGATTCGCAGATGGAAATTCGGTCCATGAGGTTTTTTTGCGTTAACTCGTGTGGCACCCATACATCGAGCTTCTTTTTGTATTCAGCCTCATTCAAATAGTTTCAAACGGTTTTTTGTGTAATCTTTAGCTCTTGGGCAATCGAAACAGTGCTTACATGACGGTCGGACTCGACAATGTCCATGATTTTATCGATATTTTCGACAATTGGCCTTCCAGTGCGTGGTGCATCTTTGACATCGAAATTACCGGAACGGAATCGACGAAACCAAAATTGCGCGTGATTGGCTATTACAGTATCAGGACCATAAACACTATTCACATTTTCAGCCGCCTGGCTTGCGTTTTCGCCTTTATCGAAGAAAAACAGTAAAATATAGCGTATTTTCTCTTTGCTAGTGTCCATCTTTGACACGCGCTCAAACAAAACTGTGTCAACTAGTCATAAAACTGTCAGAAAAGTTTTTTTAGTACGAAATCTCATCTTTCTAACGCCATCTAGTGGAACCCGATCGGACTTATACAACGCGAGATACAGATAACTAAAGCCATCTATTGGAAAAATAATGGATTTCTTTTTACTACACCTGATATGTAGTGAAAGAATTTTCGTTTGTATTGGGTGAGTGCAAAAGTTCGTGCGGAGTTTGTGAGTAAAAGTCACACAGTGATTAGGCAAACAAAAATCTTTATTCAATCAATGATATATTCTCCATCATTTTCTATAATCTTTTCCTAACGTTCTGGCAGCATACGGATGCCTCGATCATAAAAACTGCGCGGTTTAGATTCGAAGAACGAAGAGACGCCGTTTTTTAAGGCCTCCAAAGAGTCAAAGTTTTTTCCATTTAAATAATTTTGCAATGACCGGAACAAGTGATAGTTAGATGGTGCGATATCAGGAGAATACGGTGGATGCGTTAAGACATCCCATTTCAGGCTCTTCAGTTTGCGCAGCGTCTTTTTCGAAACGTGTGGTCTGGCGTTGTCGTGATGAAAGACGACTCCCTTGCGATTTGACAAAATCGGACGTTTCTCTTTTATTTCTCGATTCAGATTGGTTAATTGGCGACAGTACTTGTCCGAATCAATCGTTTCGCCAGCGGGGAGGAGCTCGAAATAGATTATGCCCTTGCAATCCCACCAAACAGAGAGCATCACCTTCATCGGGTGCAAACTGGCCTTTGGCATTGCGTCACCATGCTCACCTGATTGTTTCCATGTCCGTTTGCGCTGAACATTGTTGTAGAGGACCCATTTCTCATCGCCCGTCACTAGTCGATCCAAAAACGACTCGTTATTGAGCCGCCCGAGTAAAGAAACGGCTGCAGAAATTCGCTTGATTTTGTTCTTCTCGGTCAGCAAATGGGGCACCCATATATCGAGCTTCAAATCGAATCCCATCTTTTTTAAACGCCGAAAAGCGGTTGATCGGTCAACGTTTAGTGCTGTAGCAACTTCTTCTGTTGAAATTCGCGAATTATTGAGCACTAAAGTACGCAAAACATCGTCATCAATGTCACAAGGTCAACCAGAGCGTGGCTCGTCTTCAAGGTTAAATTCTCCGCGCCGAAATTTAGCAAACCATTTTTCCACAGTTTGTTTAGCTGGTGCTTCATCCTGATAAACATCCTGAATGTTTTTTACGGCTGCGGCAACGTTTATTCCCTTCCGAAACTCGTAAAGCATAACATGCCGTAAATGCACCTTATCGATACTCATTTTTAAAGTGATATTTCTCGAAGCAGTTTGTATGAAAACAAATGATTTTTTTTTAATAACAGCTGAAGACGTCACCTTTCCAACGTTATATAATATGTAGATGGAAGTATTAATGACAACACTTTACGACGCTTATAACTCCATCTATTGAAACTCCGCACGAACTTTTGCACTCACCCAATAGTTATCCCGTATAGAAATGACAGCAATTTCTGTAATAGGGATGATTGTATTTTCAACCCTATCGAGGGGGCTGCGTTCTAAACCGACCAAATCGAAGCCAAATAATGCGTAGACGTTTGTAGTGAACGAATTTTCGTTTGTAGTTGTCTAGAATAGAAATGGCAGCAATTACAGTATGAAAGGTGGGTGTTTCTTCAACCCCATGGCGGGGGCTGCGTTCTAAACCGACTATATCGAAGCCATATAACGCGTAGACGTTTGTAGTGAACGAATTTTTGTTTGTAGTTGTCTAGAACAAAAATGGCAGCAATTATAGTACGAAGGGTAGTTGTTTCTTCAACCCCGTCGGGGGGGCTGCGTTCTAAACCGACTATATCGAAGCCAACTAATGTGTAGAGGTTTGTAGTGAACGAATTTTCGTTTGTAGTTGTCTAGTATAGAAATGGCAATAATTTTTATATAAAGGGTAGGTGTATCTTCAACCCTTTCGGGGGGGCCTGCGTTCTAAACCGACTAAATCGAAGCCAAACAATGCGTAGAGGTTTGTAGTGAATGAATTTTCGTTTGTAGCTTTCCAGAATAGAAATAGGGATATTACAAAGATAGGGGTAGTATAAAAATTGCTGCCGGTTCTTTCTGGATAACTACAAACGAAAATTCCTTCACTATAAACGTCTACGCATTATTTGGCTTCGATTTGATCGGTTTAGAACGCAGCCCCCCCGATAGGGTTGAAAATACAATCACCCCTATTACAGAAATTGCTGTCATTTCTATACGGGATAACTACAAACGAAAATTCTTTCACTACATATTTCTACAAACCCATTAGCATCGATTAGAACCGGTTTCAAGTCAACCCCCACGCCGGGGCGTAAATAGCTACCCTTAGAACTTAGGGGGTTGTAACTTTTTTCATGGTCAACTACAAACGAAAATTCGGTCACTACATATTTCTACAAACGATTTGGCTTCGATTAGGTCAGGTTTTATGTCAGCTCCCCATTTTGGGGGGCTGGCCATTTTTTCAACCCCGCATAACTTTTTATTTTTTAACTACAAACGAAAAGTCTTTCACTATATATTTCTACAAACGATTTGGCGCAATGTTATGCAAAAAAAAAATTTTTTTTAAACGTCGGGGCTAACTTCACATAGGTCGCACTCGGTACTTTCTGTAAAATTTTCAATCACTAATATACGAGGGTGGTCCGATAAGTACTTAGCCTACAAAAGAAAAACGAAAATTTTGGAAAAGTGGCGATTTATTTCTCAACATAGTCTCCTTTTAGCTCGATACACTTGACCCAGCGATGCTCCAACTTCTTTAACCCGTCTGAAAAATACGTTTTCTCGAGATCTGCAAAGTAGGCCTCCGTGGCGGCGATGACCTCCTCATTCGACTCAAATTTCTGCCCGGCGAGTGACTTCTTCAAGTTTGGAAACAAAAAGAAGTCGCACGGGGCCAAATCTGCAGAATACGGTGGATGGGGCAGCAGTTCGTAGCCCAATTCGACCAATTTGACCGTGGCGAGGGCGAAGGTGTGAGCCGGTGCGTTGTCATGATGGAAGAGCACTTTTTTCTTCGCCAAATGGGGCCGTTTTTTCTGCAATTCGGCGTCGAATCGGCCCAATAATTCGGCATAGTACAGCCCTGTGACCGTTTTGCCCTTCTCCAGTTAGTCGATGTAGATCACACCTTGTGAATCCCAGAAAACGGTAGCCATCACCTTTCCGGCCGATAGGACTATCTTCGCCTTCTTCGGAGCACGTTCGCCGTGAAGTCGGGTGAAGTCCACTGTTTCGACTGTTCCTTGGTCTCTGGTGTGTACCAGTGGATCCATGTTTCATCGACAGTCACGAAACGACGCAGAAACTCCTTCGGATTGCGCTTAAACAGCGTCAAACACTGAAGTCAAACACTCTGAAGTGGTCTCACGGTTGCGCTTGTTGTCCGGAGTGAGCAAACGCGGCACCCATCGCGCCGACAGCTTTCTCATGCCCAAAATTTCATGCAGGATATGACCCACGCGGTCTTTTGAGATGCCTGTCTCAGCTATCTCGCGCACCTTCAATCAGCGGTCTGCCAATACGAGATCGTGGATTTTTGTCATGTTATCCTCCGTGGTAGCCGTTTTCAGGGCACCTGGGCGTGGCTCATCAAAAACCAACGTGCGACCACGTTGAAACTCGTTAAACCAATTTTTGACGGTCGCCATCGAAGGAGAAGAGTCCCCGTACATAGCATCCAAGCGCTCTTTGATTTCGCTGCGCGATTTCCCTTCCAAAAACAAGAATCGAATCATCGACCGATATTGCTCTTTTTCCATTTTTCTAAAATCCGCGGACACGCCCGCTTCCACACGCGGTCAAAACAAAACTACGAGTCCGATTCGGCTGAAATTTCGACAGTAGCCGTGTACGAGAATGTACTACACGATAGTAAATTTCTGTTGCGATAGTGGCGCCATCGGGCGGTGAGGCTAAGTACTTATCGGACCGCCCTCGTACTTTGCAGACCTCGAGAAAACGTATTTTTCAGACGGGTTAAAGAAGTTGGAGCATTGCTGGGTCAAGTGTATCGAGCTAAAAGGAGACTATGTTGAGAAATAAACCGCCACTTTTCCAAAATTTTCGTTTTTATTTTGTAGGCTAAGTACTTATCGGACCACTCTCGTATATATGATTGAATATACCTTGACCGTCGCATGATGCCGTATTTCGTGGTTTTCTTTCTTCGCGGTCAAGAATATGTTTCCCATTATTTTTAGATTTTTCGCAATTGTTATCATTATTATCTTTAATTTTTCCATCTTTAATAACGTTATCCTTTTCGTTATCCTTTAAAATCGCGGGTCGTGTATTAATAGTTGGTATTAGAATTTCTATCTCAATATCCAAAGAATTAATTACGTTAGTGTAAGCCTTACCGTCGATATTTTTTATTAAGCCGGTTGATTCTACTTCTACACCTTTTCCTATAGTTATTTTGGGTAAATATCCCTCTTTAATATGCGGATTTCCAATGCGCACGAAGAACAATGCTTTTGAGTGCGCAGGAATTATTACAGATTCTTGTGAATAAAAAGAGATTTTAATGGTTAAAACTTCTAAGTGACCTTTTGAATAATCAATTTTAGCTTTTGTTTATTGAAAAAAGTCGTTGCCTAATATCCCACATGATTGAATAGGAAAATCATTGGAAATTACATGAAAATCGACAGGAATTCCCAAAATTATCTTGGTAATTTTTCCGATAGTGTATACGGGTGAATTATTGATTCCGTTTAATTTTAATATATGTGTTGGATCTAAGTCTGGAGTTCCCGAAATGCGAACTTCTTTAATAAGATTAGGTCCCGATCCCGTATCCAACATAAAAGTTTTAAAATAATTATTTCCGTTTAAACTTAATTGAACAGTAGGAACGCAGCTTTCTTTATTCAAATTAATCTCTACCGGTCGAATTATTGGAGTTCAATTATTGCGTTCTCTGTTAGTGCAGTCGTCACTGGGCGCCCGATCCGTCGGCTCCCCGGTTCGCGCCCGCCGTCGGGAACCCTTGAAAGTTTCCCTGATTCCTATGGTTCCTTTCAAGTCGTAATACGCAATTCTCTATTAAATGACCCGTTGCCTTGCAATATCTACAATGATCCGACGTATTCTGTACAGTTCGATGATTCTGATTATTATTCGATGGCTGATCTTCGTGTCAATCACAGGCGTTGTAACTGGATTTCCCACATACTTGACATGTTACTGGTCGCGATTGATTCTTAGCAATTTGTCTTTCGCGACATTGAGATGCTAAGTGTCCGCGTCTATTGCACCATTGACATAAAGGGTATCTCAAAATGACCTGACATTTTAATTTATTAATAAAACATATTATTTATTTGAAAAGTACGAATGTTTTTAATTTAATGTAAGGTACAAACATGGAGGTTATGTGTGGAAATAAATGGCCAATAAATGGCCGCCTCGACCCTGTTTGCAAACGTTCATTCTTTTGACAAAATTTTCAATGACATTTTGACATAATTGCAGACTAATTTCATTAATGGTGCGTCTAATTTCTTCCTTGAGCTCTGGAATGGTCTGTGGATCATTGGCATACACTTTTTCTTTCAGAAAACCCCAAAGAAAGAAGTCCAATGGCGTCAAATCGCACGATCTTGGTGGCCAATTCATATCGCCGCGGCGCGAAATGACACGACCATGAAACTTCGTCTGCAATTTTGTAGTGAATTTTCACAATTTCTATGCGTTGTTCGATCGTGTAATTCTTCATGACTAAACCTCAATACTTCCTGATGCCAGTTGTTAAAGATTAGTACTCTATGTTCGCCACAAAAAAATGGCGCGCAATTTTAAATGTCAGATCATTTTGAGATACCCTTTATTTCTTCACTGAGCGTAGTATTGTAGTTGGAATTAGCAAAGCAATTTCGAGCAATGTGTCCCATTTTATTACAATTTCGACAAATCAAAGTATTTATATTTGACGAGTTACTTCTGCATTCTCTAGAGCTATGACCAGGACGTTAACAATTTTGACAAATGATATTTGGTTGATTATATAATAGACAATTTTGTGCGGTATGACCGGTTTTGAGACAGATTTGACATGAAATAATATAGCTTTGAACTATTTTCACGGGATTACGAGTATTTGGGTCTCTAAATCGACATTTATCAGCACTGTGTCCGCGTTTTTTACAAATTTGGCAAATTAAAACTTCGTTGCTTAAATTTGGTGTCGTTACGTTGTGCAGAGATAATCGGCAATTGTTCTCGGTATGTCCAGTCTTTTGACATGTAGAGCAAAAATTCGTAGCAGGTGAAAAGACTGATGAGCTACGAATATTTTTAATTGCTCGTAATTCCTTTTCGATTTCTAACGCGTCTCATATATTCGACATCTAAATTTCTAGAGACACGCTGCTCAATTTTAGGTATTAATCCTCTAATAAAACTGGCATAATTGTTTTTCTAGTGAAGTTGTATACGCCGCATCGGCGGACCCGATGTTAGTGCGATAGGATTCTAAAATTCGTTTCCCTGTGGATTTTACTCGGTTTGTGTACGCGATGACTGATTTACCAGTTCTTTGATGTATGCGTCCTAATTCGCCTTGTAATTCGGGATAATTTTTAAATGATCCGAAAACATTCTTTAAAAATTTTGTTAATTGACTGACGAGCGAGAAATCTTGATCTTGCACTGCATGTCGAGCTCCTCCCGTTAATCGCGTGTAAAGCACTCTCGTTAAATATTTTTCTTCCTCGTTCGGTGTCATTGCCTTTGCTAAATTACATCCTTCTATAAAATGTTCAACTGGAATATTTTGTCCATCAAAGAAAGGAACGGCACCAACGGCGTAATGCAACGTAATATTACTCATTTTTATTAATTTTAATTTATTTTTTTCTGAAACTTCACAGTTTTTTATAAGAGGAGTCTCGTTTCCTGCCGTCGGTTCTTTATCGTTTAACGTCTCTGTTTTGCTTATCGATTCTATTTCTTTGCTCTTTGAAATTTCTAATCTTTCCGTCGGTGGTTTATCGCTTGACTCTCCTGCGGATTCGGTAACAGCTAAGCGGAAAGAGTACAGAGATTCACCAAGAGGGCGATATAAGGTAGGTTGTGCTTCGTTACAATGTTTTATCAGTGATGTAGTCTGTTCTAGACTTTCATCAGGAATAGGACTAAGAGGGTTATCAAAAGCTCGCGGTTTTAACCCAAATGCAATCTCCGAAAGCGGACTGTCACTCAAAATTCTCCGGATTTCAGGAGTTGTAGGTTCCATTATAGGTAAGAGAGTAGATGCACGGGGGAGCACTTAAAGACTCAGAGGGTGCAAAAGGAGCGTAAGGTGTGGATGCGTATTGCGGCTCAATTGTTTTAGAAGGTTTAGACGTTGCCTATATGGCCTGTTGGTATGACTTTTCAATCTCGGATTTATCTGAATTCGATCGCGTATTCATGCCTTTTTTCAACTATCGCTCAATTCATCCCAGACGAGCCCCCAAATTTATATGTTACGTCCTGGAGGAGCAACGCAACTTGACACTTGCTTTCACAAGCTCCGACGTACTCGCAAGTCTGCGGTGCAGATCAAGGATCGGAATGACCCCTTTATCTGGCACGGACGTACGTCGGTAGTCCTTTATTTAGGTCAAGGAACTGAATCCTTTTACCTGGGATAGGACCGTGAGCGACAGTTGAGGGAAGGGAGAATTTTTTTGTTGAGAAATATTAGTTGGCAAACTTGATTGGCTTACAATTACAAATAACTTGTTTTATTGATGATTAAGCGGAAGTTCACAATGAAAGAGAGTTTGTAAGATTTTATAGTGTGTACTTATATATTGTTGCGCTCGCTCTCGCACTCGCGCTTGCACTCAGGTAAATGAAAACACTTGCGTAAGAATAACAAGCTTTACTATCAGGTGTAGTAAAAAGAAATTCATTATTTTTCCAATAGATGGCTTTAGTTATCTGTATCACGCGTTGTATAAGTCCGATCGGGTTCCACTAGATGGCGTTAGAAAGATGAGATTTCGTACTAAAAAAACTTTTCTGACAGTTTTGTGATTAGTTGACTCAATTTTGTTTGAGCGCGTGTCAAAGATGGACACTAGCAAAGAGAAAATACGCTATATTTTACAGTTTTTTTTCGATAAAGGCGAAAACGCAAGCCAGGCGGCTGAAAATGTGAATAGTGTTTATGGTTCTGATACTGTAACAGCCAATCACGCGCAATTTTGGTTTCGTCGATTCCGTTCCGGTAATTTCGATGTCAAAGATGCACCACGCACTGGAAGGCCAATTGTCGAAAATATCGATAAAATCATGGACATTGTCGAGTCCGACCGTCATGTAAGCACTGTTTCGATTGCCCAAGAGCTAAAGATTGCACAAAAACCGTTTGGAACCATTTGAATAAGGCTGGATACAAAAAGAAGCTCGATGTATGGGTGCCACACGAGTTAACGAAAAAAAACATCATAGACCGAATTTCCATCTGCGAATCGCTGCTGAATCGCAACAAAATCGACCCATTTCTGAAGCGGTTGGTCATTGGTGATGAAAAGTGGATCACTTATGACAACGTCAAGCGAAAACAGTCGTGGTCGAATCGCGGTGAGCCGGAGGAAACGGTGGCCAAGCCAGGATTGATGGCCAGGAAGGTTTTGCTGTGTGTTTGGTGGGATTGGCAGGGAATTATCTACTATGAGCTGCTCCCCTACGGCAAAACTCTTAACTCGGAACTGTACTGTCAACAATTCGACCGTCTGAAGGAAGCGATCGCCCAGAAGCGACCAGCTTTGGCCAATAGGAGAGGAATTGTGTTCCATCAGGACAACGCCAGGCCACACACATCGATAGTGACTCGCCAGAAGCTCCGGGAGCTTGGTTGGGAGGTTCTTATGCATCCACCTTATAGTCCGGACCTGGCACCAAGTGATTACCATCTGTTCCTGTCCATGGCGAACAATTTTGCTAGTGAAAAATTCGCTTCAAGGGAGGCTTGTGAAAATCGACTGTCTCAATTTTTTGCCAATAGGGACAAGGGCTTCTATGAGAGAGGCATAATGAAATTACCTCCAAAATGGCAACAAGTTATCGAACAAAACGGCGCATATTTGACCTAAATCGGATCATTCTAACTATGGTAATTAAAGCCTTCAATTTCATGCAAAAATAATGGATTTCTTTTTATTACACCTGATATTTACAGCGCAGCTCACTCAAGCTTTAAACAAGAATAATTCTCTATTTGATAATTCTGAATTCTCGCGTCTGTCTACGATGACACCTTGCCGGAGACTCTCTATCAGCTGTTATTATCTTCTTCTTATCGATTTTCTCGTCGTCAGGACAATCCTCGCTCAATTGTCAAAATCAGATGCTTAAGGCTCACGGACAACGGACGTCGCCACAAACCTTGTGGCTCGGACACAACAATATGTATTCACAACAACGGTTCTCGGTTATTCTGAACAATATTCCGAACTGGGAAGATCCAGTGACGGAGATGCACGAGGTGAGGGGGAAGAATGCGATGTTGATGCTTCCGAAGGAGAGGGAGAATGAATAGGAATGAGGCCACGGAGCAAAGCCGCGTGAAACCCACGTGTACCACCTCGTAAAGGTGAGGACAGAGGGGAAGCTGTCGGAGACGGGCTCCAAGGTAGAGAAAAGTCTATAGGAGATTGGTCATCGGGAGGACTCAGGGATGTTGGAGAGTAAGAAATAGGAGGAGTTCCGGGGGGTGAATCGGGAAGGAACAGAAGAGGAGAACGTGCAGATCTTACAACGTCGGGTTGGTTATGACAGACGACATAATTCGGACGGTCTTGTGTCACAAAGTCTATCCTAAAATCTTCACGGTTTGCGCGTTCCGTGGTAAATTTCCGTGGTAAATACGTCCATATGAGATTTAATAGATTGGGCTACTGAAACCGGATTTCACAATTAAGGAGGAATGTCAAGGGGGCCAGAAAAGGGGAAGCAAAAGGAAAGGAAAAGGAAAGAGAGAAGAAAAGAAGAAAAAATAAAAAGAAAAGGGTCACTCTGGCAAAAGAAAATATATATAACTTACTGCTGGATCTATACTGGTTATCGAAAATGAAGAGTATAGTTGCTGCGTGTCGGTGAGGATGGATGACCCAAGTTTTGCGCCAAGAATAGGAAGCTGGTTTCCGTTGGACTGCTCACGATGGTCCAAAAATGCACAAGGTGGTTACTCGGAATAATTAACGACTGGCGAAACTCTGATCTGTCTAAGCCACTAGTAGGTTTGATTATTAAGAGACCCTGAAGGGGTGTTGAAGAGAAGACTCTATCCTGGCTGCGGGTCGGTCGAGAGGAGAAGTAGAAGTGGCATAGCCTTTTCATTTTACTCAAAACGTTACCTCAGTCGAGAGGGTGGGGTTTTGGAAGTTGCGCCCTAAAGTTTATGTCCAAGCATGAGTATAGGATTTTGTTGCAAAACTTTTCGGAAGTGGGGTTTTAGGGAGGCCTAATATTGTAAAGGATCGGGTATCTTCAAGCTTTCGCTAGGTCTAGTCAGAGGTTTATTGCGTACAATAAAAATTTATGAATTTTTATTATATTATTATATTATATATGCAATATAAATTTATGAATAAACGCATGAGTTTCCGAAGATCAAAAGCTAGTAATATCATATGACAGCATGAAAGATTGTCTGGTCGGTCCGTCTTCAAAGAAAATTGTTGCTCCGAACAGGAAGTTATTCAAGGTTATTTGGAAAGTATTGCCAATAGCCATATAGATATATGGCTAAAATAACTCAGCGGATCTTTCTGACGGAAGTAGTCAAACTCCGGTGATTAAAACAGAGAAAGAAAAGAGAAATTTGTGTATTACATCACTGTTCTCGGAGGGTTGCGGAACATGAACATTTGGCCGTATAATATAAAATTTAATTTGCCTTACTTGGTAACGAATTTAGGGTACGCGGAGCCCGTAGGACGTAACAGTGTACAACATATCTGTATATCTATGAAACATAGTTACAAACAAAAAATTAAGCCATTGCACTGTTTATATACAGGGTGTCCCATTTTAATGTCCCACCCCAAATAACTCTTCAGTATTGAAGTTTCAAGGAAAATGATCTGAATAAAAGTTGTAGGGATTTAAGTGAGCTACTTTATGATAACCTTGACTTTGACCTTGACCTCTATTTTCAAAGTCATTTAAAGGTTAACTTGCGTTTTTTTAATGCGTATTCTTATTTTTTATTACACTGTTCTCTTCTACTAGTTAATTTGAACAACTTTTGTCTAAAAGATTTTTTTATTTGTCAAATATTTTTTGAGATATTTGAGGAAAACTTGATAACTTTTTCAATATTTAATTTACGATATCTCGCTAACTATTTGTCGAGAGAAAAAGTGGTACTAGACTTTCTTGCTTTACTTAGTTTCAAGAATATATTGTTACAATAACGCCTTGAACTTTGTTAACTTACTGATTTCTGGAAATTTCAAAATCATCAAATTAACAAAAATCAGGGCACTATTGTAACAATATATTCTTGAGACTAAATAAAGCAGGAAATTCTAGTACCACTTTTTCTTCCGACGAATAGTTAGCAAGATATCGTAAGTTAAATATTGAAAAAGTTATCAAGTTTTCCTCAAATATCTCCAAAAATATACTAGATAAATAAAAAAATGTTTTAGACAAAAGTTGTTCATATTAACTAGTAGAGAAAAATAGTGTGATAAAAAATAAGGATTCCTATTTAAAAACGCAAGTTGACCTTCAAATGTCCTTGAAAATGGACAAGGTCAAAATCAAGGTCATCATAAGGTAGTTCACTTAAATCCCTACAACTTTTATTCAAATCATTTTCCTTGATACTTCAATACTGAAGAGTTATTTGGGGTGGGACATTAAAATGGGACACTCTGTATATCTATCATTATTTTTTTTTCTCTTTCTCTAGTCTTCCTCTCTCATCGGTCTCTCTCTCTCTCTCTCTCTCTCTCTCTCTCTCTCTCTCTCTCTCTCTCTCTCTCTCTCTCTCTCTCTCTCTCTCTCTCTCTCTCTCTCCCTCTCCCTCTCCCTCTCCCTCTCCCTCTACCCTCCCCCTCCCCTCCCCACCTCTCCCTCCCTCCCTCCCTCCTTCCCTCCCTCCCTCTCTCTCTCTCTCTCTCTCTCTCTCTCTCTCTCTCTCTCTCTCTCTCTCTCTCTCTCTCTCTCTCTCTCTCTCGTCACCGGTCTCTTTCTCGGTTACTGATTTCTTCACGAACTATACAAACTAAAAAAACAACTATATCCAATATCTTCTCTTTCTTATTTTTCTAATGACAGCTATATGTCCAATAAGAGTACTCTATTATACAGGGTGTATCTTTTTTTTTTGGTAACGCAGGGGAAATCCTCATGGATACTCCCAACCCCTTGGGGGATCGGAGGTTATGTCGGACTCTTACCGACTAAAACCCCTGCGGGATGTCTACCAGTCGGACCGTAGTGGGGGGAGTCAGGGGAACTACTCCCGTATTCCCTCCCCGATACAGGGTGTATCTGACCACCCGTCTCGATTATTTTGTAAACGCGACATTTTAGAAAAAAATGTATCAAAGAAAAGTTGTTTTAAGGGGAACAAAATCAATATATTAGTTTGTTTATAGATGGCGCCACTTTCGAGATATTCACTGATCATTACTTTTCTTAAATGGAAATCCCAATTTTTTATTATATTATCTTTTTCTACCAATTAATTTGAACAGTTTTGTCTAAAATATGTTTTTATTTGCCTAATATTTTTTAAGATATTCAAGGATAAGCTGGTAACTTTTTCAACATTTAACTTACAATATCTCGCCAACTGTTTGTTAGAAGAAAAGATGATATTAAGCTTTTTTACTCTATTTAGTCTCAAAAATATCAGGTTGTCGAAAAAGTATTGAGTCTTGCGTTAGTGTCCCAAATCTCAGGGTATATGAGTCGCATCACGTCAGGCCTAACGTCATTTGACAGCTGACAGTTGAAACTAGTAGATGTGATGAAAAAGTGTTGGAATTCTTATAATCAGACGTAAGGTATTGCGCCGTAAAGATGAGTGAACTTTCCGCAAAACTACGCTACATTTTACAATTTTATTTCGATAAAAGCGCAAATGCAGGCCCGTGATGAAATTTGAGCTGTTAATGGGCAGGATACGTTATTAAAAGCAACAGCCAAAAGATAGTTCAGTTGCTTTCATTCTGGAAATTTCAATGTCCAAGATGCTTCTCACAGTGGGCGACCAATCACAGAAAAAGTGGATAATATTCTGGCAAAAGCCGAGCAAGACCGGCATGTAAGCAGTCATGACATCGTCAATGACCTAAACATCCATCACCAAACAGTGTTAAATCATTTGGAGAAAGCTAGCTACAAAAAGAAGCTCGATGTTTGGGTGCCACATGATCTGACTCAAAAAAATTTACTCGATCGAATTTCTATCTACGAATCTCTACTGAAACGTAACGAAATCGAGCCATTTCTGAAATGGTTGATTACGAGTGATGAAAAGTGGTGCGACTTTCCTTCGCCCACAAATTTCCGCCGGTTCCCGCGTCACGGTCTCTCACACGCAAAGAAGATGTTGGGCGCCAGGTGCGAACAGCCGCACCACTCACCAACTCCAACAACCGTACCGAGGGATCCGCGACCGCAACGCGAGAGTCCGAAGGGACCAGTAGCTCGAGGGGATTTTAAGTCGGAAGACGGGATGGGTTCGGCCAGAAATAGGGAAAGCGAGAAGAAAGAAAGAGAACGGCGCGACTTCTACGGAAATTCGATTTATTTTTGTCGGAAGTCGGTACGCTCCGAATCCCCGCGGGACGGTACAATTCTCCTTCGCCCGCTTACTCACAAGTCCGCTACCGCTCGGCGCAACACAACCAACTTTCGGACGGGACACACAAACAGACGGGACACTGAAAATGACCAGGTGGACGGTCTTACAAGCTCGGGAACCTCCCGGTGGCGTGGTCCTGGTCGGGCGTCGGACGGGTCGCTCTCGCCTCTCGTTCGCTGGTTTCAGTGCACGGCTGCAAGCGCAGCACGAAGACCTCCTCGCTGTTCTTTGGTAGCCGGTTCGCTCACGGTGGTCCGTTTTATATTATCGGCAACGGTCGGAGCATCCAAAACTTATTTCCTCGATAGCGAGAGGAACACCAAACTTTTTTTCGTCGAGAGCGGCATACCAAAATCTTTTTTCCGGAGAGCGATAACGAATCGGATCTTTCTACAGTGACACACGAATTTCCTCTCTCGGGAGCGACAAACGAATTTTCTCTCTCGCGAGCGACAAAACGAATCTTCTCTCTCAGGAGCGACAAAACGAATCTACTCTGTTTAGAGCAACAAACGAATCTTCTCTCTCGGGAGCGACAAAACGAATCTCATCTTTTTTTTCCTTCCCGTCCCTTTTCGGGTGGTTCCTCTCTCTCTCTCCATTCCTTTCGCCTTCGACTCGTCGGGAATCCTTCCGCGAATCGGTATGGACGATCCGCGTAACGGGTCCTCTCTCTCTCTCTCTCTCTCTCTCTCTCTCTCTCTCTCTCTCTCTCTCTCTCTCTCTCTCTCTCTCTCTCTCTCTCTCCTCTCTCTCTCTCTCTCTCTCTCTCTCTCTCTCTTTCTCTCTCTCTCTCTCTCTCTCTCTCTCTCTCTCTCTCTCTCTCGCTCTTTGTCCCGCGATCATTATCTCCGTGTCGGCCTCGCCGTTGTTTTTTGGCGAGCGGGCCACGCGTCGTGGTCATGTTTGACGGTATCCCGCCTTGCTCCTTCCGTTTCCTTCAGCATCACCTAACAACAAACACGGCAGTCGGTAGTCAATATCGGGACGACATATATTTTTTAATAAGAAAAGAGAATCGAGAACAATCACCTGATCGACGCGTGCCTGGCGATGAGCGAAGTCCTTTAAATCCCTCCTGCTCCTCCTGTTCTGCTGGTTGGCTCGGGAGGTCCAAGGGCACAAAATTTCGGGACGCGAGACCGTCTCACCTGCGCGCTCTTAACACTAATGGATACTGCACAAAGTATTATGGTTTTTCGGAGAGTCATTTCGAACTCCACCTTGACCGCGCGATAATTTCTACCCTCTCCCCCGCGTCGTGACCGAAGTCTCGCCTGCTAGTGACGGGCGTCCCCGCGGCTGCCACGTCACAGTGGATAACCTACGACAACAATGTGCGAAAAGATCGTGGTCGAAGCGAGGAGAAGCTTCACAGTCTGTGTCAAAGCCCACACTGACGCCCAGGAAGGTTATGCTGTGTGTTTGGTGGGATTGGAAGGGCATCGTGCATCACGAGCTGTTGCCGCCAGGCAGAACGATAGACTCGGATCTGTACTGTCGACAATTAGCGAGATTGCACCTAGCAATTCAAAAGAAACGGCCAGAACTGGTCAACCAAAAGGATGTCGTACCCACGCTGATAACGCCTGACCGCATACATCTTTAACGACCCGTCAGAAATTGAGAAAACTTGGTTGGGAGGTTTTAATGCATCGACCGTATAGCCCGGACCTGGCACCGTCAGACTATCATTTGTTTCGGTTTCTGCAGAACTCCTTGAATACTGTTAGGTTAGTTTCAAAAGAGGCTTGTGAAAACCATGTGTCACCATTTTTTGACCAGAAATCACAGTTCTATAGCGACGGGATTATGGTGTTGCCGGAAAAATGGCAAGCCATCGAACAAAATGGTGCATATGTGGTTTTATAATGTTATTTTCAAATAATAATAAATTTATTCTCAATTTTGACCTCCAAAGGCTCAATACTTTTTAGACAACCTAATATATTGCCACAGTAATGCCCTAACTTTTGTTAACTTATCGACTTCTGGAAATTTTAAAATTATCAAATTAGTCAAAAATCAGGGCTCTATTGTAACAATATATTCTTGAGACCAAACAGAGTAAAAAAGCCTAATTCCATTTTTTCTTTCAATAAACAGTTAACAAGATATCGTAAGTTAAATATTGAAAAAGTTATCAAATTTTCTTTAAGTATCTCAAAAAACATTAGACAAATAAAAAAATATTTCAGAAAAAATTGTTCAAATTAATTGGTGGGAAAAGATGATATAATAAAAGTTAGGACTTCCATTTACGGAAAGTAATGATCAGCGAATATCTCGAAAGTGGCGTCATCTGTATACAAACTGGTATAGCTGTCTTATGTTTCTCTTGAAACCAAACAACTTTTTCCCGAAATATTTTTTTCTAAAATGTTGCGTTTACAAAAAAATCGAAGTGAACAGGTGGTCAGATACATCCGGTATACAGGGTGAAGAAAAAACCTCGGGACCCCTGAAAATTTCGAAAAATATACTTTATTAAAAAATGTTTCAGACAAAAGTTGTAACGTTGAAAAAGATCTATTTACAGATCTTAACAATTTGACCTCGGGTGGCGTCATCAAGGTCAGGACAAGGTCACCTCGGATTTTTTAAATGGAACCCCCAATTTTTTATTACATATTCTTAAAGCCCTTCCTCAGACCTTTTCAAAGCACTATGGTTTTATCAAATTTGAATAAGCTGTTCCGAAGTTATTGAGTTTTTTAAAGTAAGATATCTAGCCAACTAAGGCAAGATCGGAGGATGATCCGGCCAACTAAGGCAAGGTCGTAGGATGATCCGGCCAACTAAGGCAAGATCGGAGGATGATCCGGCTAATTAAGGCAAGGTCGGAGTGATCGAGCCAACTAAGACAAGATCGGAGGATGATCCAGCCAACTCGTAAAAATAATTACGCGACTAACTTCCAGGCGTTGGCTCCTATTGGCTTGTCTTAATTTCGTTGATTGATTTATTTCAGTTATTTATTTATTTGAACTATTCTGCTGTTCGATGTTTATTTCTTCCATTTACTCATTTAATACTCATTACAGTTTAGTGAATCACAACCTCGACTGAAATTCCTCTATTTTTTTGAAAATTATTAAGAAACAGTTTGAAGCTAATGTTATGTCCTGGAGGAGGAACGCAACTTGACGCTTGCTTTCGCAAGCTCCGACGTACTCGCAAATCTGCGGAACAGATCAAGGATCGGAATGACCCCTTTATCTGGCGCAGACGTACGTCGATGGTCCTTTATTTAGGTCAAGGAACTGAATCCTTTTACCTGGGATAGGATCGTGAGCGACAGTTGAGGGAAGGAAGAATTTTTGGTTGAGAATAATTATTTGGAAAACGTGATTGGTTTACAATTACAAACAACTTGTTTTATTAGTGATTAGACGGAAGTTCACAATGAAATAAAATTTGTAAGATTTTATAATGTGTCTGTATACATATGTGGTTAACAATCGCGCTCAGAACAATGATTCTCGATTACTCAGAACAATATTCCGTGTTCGTTATGTCCGACTGTGATCGAAAGGATTGGGCCACTGACGTCTGATTTAACAATTAAAGAGGAATGCCAAGGAGGGTAGAAAACGAAAGGAAAAGAAAAGAGAGAGAAGAAAAGATAAAAAATATGAAACGAAAGAAGTCACTCAGGTAAAAGAAAATATAAGTAACTTACTGCTGGACTTCTCTGATCTTAGTAGACAATGAAAGGTGTGGTTGGTGCGTCTCTGTGAGGATAGATGCCTCAAGTTCTGCGCCGAGGACAGGCAGCTGGTTTCGGCAGGATCGCTCTCAATGGCCCAAGAAGGCACAAGATCGTTGCACCGAATAATTAACAAGTGAAGAATACTGGTCGGTCTAAGCCACAAGTTGGCTTGATTGTTAAAAAACCCTGAAGGGGTGCTGAAGAGAAGCGTCTGTCCTGGGTGCTGGATCGGCGAGAAGTGAGTGAGGCTTTTGACTCTTCTCAAAAAGTCAGCTCGGTTGAGAGAGTGGGGTTTTGGGGGAAATGTTCCAGAAGATTATTTTATAGAAGATAAGATGCATGTGGCAATAAGAGGATTTCGAAAGTCTTTTGTAAATAAAAAAAACGTGGCAGCTATCTTAAGAAGTAAATATCGACATTTCTAAGAACGATGTCGTGGTACTGTTATTAATGGTTAAGCGCGTGGGAAACAGGATAGGAGTTGATTCAAGATTGTTAGTATTTTCGGGGTATCGAAAATTCCAGAGATATCGTCGTGTGGTATCATGCCTGAGCGCATTCGGCCATATAATAAGTAATCATAAATTCGATTTCCCTTATTTATAAAAGAAGTCTAGGGTCCGCTGAGTCAGCAGGACGTAACACTAGTTGTAAGCTGACTTAATTGCACTTTATTCCGTGCTCATTATTATTCTTCAGCACTGTCTTTAGAATAACTTTGAATTGATCCAAATATTAATTTAGTCGATTAGACTAAATCTTACCACTTCTGCTTGTCAATATGGCAAGTCTTTTAGAACGAGAACGCATATCTCTTTTGATGATGAGAGGATGGGATGATCGACTAAGGTCGTACAATGATGTGAGGCGGCTTTTTAATGAAACTTTTCGTAATCAGGGTAATGCCATTTCAAAATCTACCGTTGAAAGAACGATAAGGCGTTTTCAGGAAACTGGAAGTGTGAAAAATCGTGCAATACCAGGTAGGCCAGTATTAGCAATAAGTGTAGAAAAATCATTAGATGTTCAACAATGCTTTATCGAAATTCCGCATGATTCGATCCGCAAAGTAGGACAGCAACATGAAATAGATCAAATGTCTGTGCTTAAATTATTGAAAATGAATAAATTTCCTTCCTTATAAGATCCTTATAAGATCCATCTTGTACAAGAGCTAAATGAAGATCATTTTGATAGGTGCATTGAATTTTGTGATTTGATGATGGAAAAAATAGCCGAAGATCCTAACTATCTATCAAATGTAGTGTTTTCAGATGAGGCAACATTTCAATTAAATGGCCACGATAATCGAGACAATTGTAGATTTTGGTCAGATACAAATCCTCACTGGATTGAAGAAACACACATGCAGTATCCACAAAAAGTGAATGTTTGGGTAGGCATTTTGAATAATGTTCTCATAGGTCCACTCTTTATCGACGGAAATCTAACAGCGATAAAATATGAGAATATGCTAAGAAACGAAATAGTTCCAGCGATACAAGCAATCATGGATGACAACTTCGAGCATACATGGTTCCAACAAAATGGTGCCCCCCCACATTACGGATCATACTCCGTGTTCGGAACTAGCCCGAACATATGATAGCTCCGGAGAGCTGGCTGGAAGTACGGGATCGCAGAGCGACGTCCGCCTGCGTCTAGGCTCGCTCGAGTCCGCTCGGTGACCGTCCGGTCGTCCTGATCAAAGGCCGGGGCCTCGCAAGGCGACCACAGACCCTGCTGATCAGGCAACGTCGCGCGCCGACTGGGCCATGCCCAGGGACGGCGGCGAGAACAAGAGAGAAGAAGCACGCGCACGTGCCGACGTAAAGTGACACGCAGTGTAAACGCAATGGACGCAATAGACGCAGTAGTAACGCAGAAGAGAATAACGCAGAAGAACGACGCAGAAGAACCTAAACGTAGCTATATACAAGCGAAACAACGTCGCCTACGCAAGTCCCGCAGGACACACGTCCGTGACGTCAACGGTGCGCGGCACCCGAAGCACGCCAAGGACGTGCAACGAAACGACCTCCGTCGTTTCGGATGGCCTGCCCTTCCGGGCGTAATGGCCAATAGCCAGCCACGGTCCCGAGGACGCGTGGAAACGGAGCTCCGAGAGCTCCGGCTCGCAGGACGACCAAGTCGCTCCTGCGAGAAAGCCAAGTTCCCAATGGACACTTGGACGAAGGAGCGCGAACGCTCTAGGACTGCGACCGAGCCGCTCCAAAACAGCCAAGGCCCCTACGGACACTTGGGCAATAAGGGAGCTCGAAGCTCCGAGGAGACGGTCGAGTCGCTCCTAAGATCACGGCAACGCCGTGAGCCCGAGATCACAAAACGAGATTCGAACCATTTGCCTCAACCCAGCAGGGTGTGTCGGCGCCACCTTCAACTCAGCAGAGTCTATAGAGCAGTGGTTCGAATCTGAAACGAAATACCCGATCGCCCTAGGAAGCCTAGAAAGCGCGTCGGTAATCACCAGTAACACGATGCACTAACGTGTAGCACTACTTGCTACCTAAACTGGCCAGGCAGAAGACAAGACAAGGCAAGGACCAGGCATTGCGCGCCTGGTTATATATCCGGGCGGTCGAATCTTGCCCGCGGGCAGCGGAATCGCGAGCCGCGCCGTGTAGCGGCCGCGGTTGGACCTAGTGGGGGTCCCGCGCGCTCGCTCGCGAGAACCCGAGTCCCCCGCCGCCAGCGAGAACGCCCCGGGCACCAGGCCGCCCGCCCTGCAGCGTTGACTCGCACCGACTTTCCGTACGGCACGTGATGCCATACGGAACACTCCGATCTTGCCTTAATTGGCTGGATCATCCTCCGATCTTGCCTTAGTTGGCCGGATCATCCTCCGATCTTGCCTTAGTTGGCTGGATCATCCTACGATCTTGTCTTAGTTGGCTGGATCATCCTCCGATCTTGCCTTAGTTGGCTAGATATCTTACTTTAAAAAACTCGATAACTTCGGAACAGCTTCTTCAAATTGGATAAAACTATAATGTTTTGAAAAGGTCTGAAGAAGGGCTATAAGAATATGCAATAAAAAATTGAGAGTTCCATTTAAAACATCCGAGGTGACCTTGTCCTGACCTTGATGACGCCATCCAAGATCAAATTGTTAAGATTGGTAAATAGATCTTTTTCAACGTTACAACTTTTGTCTGAAATATTTTTTTATAAAGTGTATATTTTTCGAAATTTTCAGGGGTCCCGGGGTTTTTTCTTCACCCTGTATAAATCTGTAGAGCTTGTTGGATATTGAAAGATAGATTTTCTTATCATCCAACGTACCGTAGTTATTTCAACATCACCTGCAGATTCGCAAAAAAAACCTAAACTTACTATTTTGACAATTTCATGATTGTTTAACATAAATATATATTATTTGGTTGCTCTGCACTAATATAAACATTTTTATATTTCAATTTTAATATTAATCGATTATTATGTGTAACTTTTTTCTGTGTTATAATAAAAAATGCTGATTGAATTACAGCTTTTCTTTTAATAATTCTCTTTTCATGTATGCGTCTACATATTTGAGCTAATGGTTTGTTAGCAGTACGTAATAATTTCTTTATTTCCCCTAATTGACTTTCAAACGGAAATGCTGATAAATCATTAAGTTTATAATCTGATCTAACGTCATCCGCTAAATGGATAAGATAGTGCGCATTTAATACATGAGATTCTTTACCATAAAATTTAAGTAAAAGTACAAAATGTTTTTAAATAGGATTGCGCAGTATCATTAAAGTGTTGTGCAACATTCTTCGTACATAATATCCGTAAAGCGACATGTAGAAGTAAAAAATGATCATATAATTCGGGCGATATTATTTCCTTGAATATAATAGGACCAGCATATAATGCTATGAAATGGAGTTCCGACACTTTTAAATTTGGTACGAATGGCCGTAGTTTTCGCTGAAATTCGTCGGGAACAAAGCGTTTTATAAATGTTACTTGTTCGGATAATTTTTTTTTAAGACTTGACTTTAGTCGCACAGCAGTTTTGTTGAAGAGTAGATCCATTACATAAAACTTTTTTATGATTCCTAATCAACACATATGCTGTGACGGGCGCCTCCACGGCGCCGCGACGGGCACCAAAAATTTGCGACGTTTGTTTCTACACGCCGACAAATTGCCGTCGGTCCACGCATCACGATCCTACACACACCAAGCGATACGCTAAGTTGGGCGCCAGGTGCGGATAGCCGCACCGATCACCAACACAAAAAAAACAGCCGAATGACCGCGACGCGAGAATCCGACGGGACCGGCAGCTCCTCGAGGTTTTAAGTCGGTAGTAGGGGAGGTTCAGTCGGAAATTCGGGAACGGGTGAGAAACCAAAAGAATGCGGTATTTTAAACGGTATCGTGATTTATTCTGTCTCGGGATTCGACACCTTGACCCCGCGGGCCGTTACAAATACCCGTCGCGTTAATTCCGCGGAATCGACACTGCTCGCTCGCACAATAAGTTTGCGGGACACGACACGAAAGCGAGACGCCGAACAACTAGAGCAGGTGGACGGCCTTGCAATTTCGGGGACCTCCCGGCGGCGTGGCTTTCGACGGTCCTCGGGCGGGTCGGTCCGGGGTTGAGGTCGAAGGTAGCTCCTCTCCTCCGCGCGTCTCGTCTGGCTCGAGGCCGCAATGCACTGCACTGCGCTCCACTCGCTAATTCCCGATCGAGATCGGAACTTCCAAAATGCGAGAGCGGTACGGTACTGATCGTTATTAGCCGTCGGAACACCAAAAAACATTCCTCTCACGAATACTAAACGATATGCTCCTCGTCGAGCGGAAAGTGGTTCTTCTCGCTACGGATCGAAAAACGAATCGCTCTCTTCAAGGCCCAAAACGAATCTGTTTCTTCTTCCGATGGAAAAACGGAATCTCGTTCTTTCGCTCCGTTTTTGCGAGGGAGTTCTCCTCTCCCCGTTCCTCGCCTACTCCAGCGGTACAGCAATCCTTCCGCGGGTCATTGTTGTTGTTCCGCGGAACGGATGCTTCATCTCGCTCTCGCTCTCTGTCTCTCTCTCTTTTTTTGTCTCGCCCGTGGATCCGCGCGCCTTGTCTTCGGCGATCGTGCCATACGTCGGGAGTGTGATCGCCGGTCTCCCGTCTCCTTCTTCCATGTTGTGTCTGTGGCCTATGGAACAACAAATGCGGCAGCGGTAATACTTTCCGGGACGACACATAATTCGGTAATAGGAATGAGAATCGAGAGCAATCACCTGATGTGCCCGTGACTGGCCGAGGGCGATGTACTCCTCCTCCTCTTGATCCTCTGGTCCTGGCAGTCGGCTCGGGAGGTCCAAGGGCACAAAACTCGGGGGCGCGAGACCGTCGCACCTGCACGCTCTTAACACTAATTTCTAATTAATTCGGGGGAGGCAATTAGGCTCCCCTCTTCCGCAAATCTCGCGCGATAATCTCCCCCCCCCCGCAAATCTCGTGTAGGGACCGAGGGTTCGCACTGTGACGGGCGCCTCCACGGCCGCCGCGTCACAACTCCCCCTTCCCCGGAGAAGACCTGAAAGGTCTTGCGCACGCTGTCCACGCCACTGACCTTCCACCTGCTCAACGTTCGGCCCGCCTCGTGACTCTCGTGAATCTCAGCTTGGGGCAGTCGCCCAGATTTACCGCCACGAGATACTTACCCCCTCCTCGGTTCGCCCAAAGGGGAGGAAACCAAAAAGAAGACGGAAACAGGAGGGAGAAAAGAAAAGATAAATAAGCGTGTAGAGCTGACGGGTCGCTTTATTTTGAATACACCAAAGCCAACAAAAAAACTCCAAAATTAATACCGAGGAGGAGGAAAAGGGAAAAAAAGAAAGAAAAAAAATTCGAACCCTGACACAAAAAGAAAAAAAATGTATTCCCTCCGGCACGGTACCCGAGAGCGGTATTTACGGTAAGGCGTATGGTCTCAACCGCTCCGACGCCACTCCTCCCGGCAACGCGGGAGCCCGAGACGAAAGAGGAAATTCAAAGAACAAAGAGGGAGAGGGAAGAACGAGACGTTACGTTTTCTTTTTTGTGAAGATCCGTCTCGAACAGCTTCCCGTTTTTCGTATTTTGGTTTTTTTTTCTTTTTTTTTCTCTAAGTCTCGCGCGACTTTTCGTTGTTTTTCCCGGGTTTTTTTGCTGATCACGCTCTACTCCGAGTATTGCGGCTGCTCTCGCTTGGTGGTGTCCTATTGTGCAAGATATTATTGGTGACAATTTTTTTGTGGTTGTTATTATTAGTGATTGCTTTTGTAATTGTTGACTTTTGTCTTGACGACGGTTTGGAGACGGAGCCGTTGTTCCGGGCCAAAGAGCTTTCGAAATTTGAAGTGTCAATTACCGTTATCGGGGCTTCCGCTGCCGTTGTCGCCTTCACACTAAACCTCCTTCTGGGACTGCGAGTGTATCGTACCGCATTCCCGTTTATTGAAATTGTCGGAGGATCATGCCAGAAGATGCGGACCGCGAGGCGTGGGTCTATGAGCTGACACTAGAACAGCTATGAGACCAAGCGATGGCGCGCGGAATAAATGCGACGGGCAACGCGGCGACGCTCCGTGTACGCTTGCTACGTTACGAGCAGGGCGCCGAGACCCTCCGCCGCCGTCACCGGCGGAGGACGCGATGCGTCCGCCACTGTTGAGCGATGACGTTGCGGGGTAGCTAGAGGAACCGGAGTTCGTCGAAAAAGCAATCCTCGCCGAGGAGCAATCGAGCCGAGGAGGTTAGCTCCCGACACATTGAAAGTGCCGACGGTGCGAATATCGTCGCCGTACCGGGCGATGCCGCCGCCGCCGCCGTTATCGCTACCGCCAGAGGAGATACCTCCTCTGTTCGTACCGCAAGCAGGTCCGAGGCCAACCTCGGCCAAACTCGGGCGAGGCCGACCCGAGGGCCAGACCCGCGCCCGAGTCATCCCGCGATGTCGACCAGCGACGCATATAACGTCATGCGTCGCTGGAATATCAGTTTTTCGGGAGAGTGAGGGAGCGACGTCGAGACGTTCCTCCTGCGAATTTCGGAGGGGCGTGACGTAATACCGATTGCCGATGAGGATCTATTCAAGTGTTTACCGTTTTTCCTCACCGGCATAGCCTTACAATGGTACCGGATGAAAAGATCTCGATGGGTTTCGTGGCGCAAGTTCGCGGGAGCAATGCGCGCGCGGTTTGGTGATCCCGATTTCCAGTTTGCGTTGCGTGACGAGATCATGAGGCGCACGCAGGGGGAGCACGAGCCGGTCGCCGATTATTTAACGTGCATCCTAGGGCTGTTCGGTCGGCTCGACCCACCGTGGGGTGAGGTCGAGCAACTCAATTACGCCTATCGCAACATGCTCCCGCGGTTGCAAGTCGCTGTACACCGCGATGATTTCGAGGATTTCGACGCGTTGGAACGGCTCGCCATTCGCGTCGAGCGCAGCTACGCGGCCGCGAGTCAATACCGAGCCCCGCCGCCTCCCGAGAGATCCGTGTGTCCGGATCTCGCCTACCGGCCTCTGCCGCGCTCGTCTCGGCCGTCTCCGACGATGACGGCTGAGAGGGTACCGAATTTACGAGCCGCGGAGAGCGACGCATTTAATGAGCGGGAGCGTCCGCGCGCCGCGGAGGCGACGCGTCGACCGGCGGGAGCGACCCAGCCGGCTCCGGCAAGAGAGGTCGCGGGGCGACCCCTCGAGCCGGGGGCGCGGGGGCGGGGCCAGGAGAAGTACTCGGCAGGAAACTGCCGGGGAAGCGGCCTCCGGACCGGCCCCGCGAAGCGGTTTCGACAAATGTTGGAATTGCGACGCGGTCAGTCATTTCGCACGTGAATGTCGTGCGCCCCCGCGCGTCCACTGTTACCGCTGCGGTAGAGCGCAGCAGACAGTGCGGACGTGTCCCTCCTGTTCGGGAAATGGGGGAAGAAGACGCTAGACAGGGTCCCTGCGTCTTCCCCCGATTCCGAGATCCGCGATATTATACAGAAGGGGTGGCGAGATCGTATAGAGCGCAATAAACAGCCGCCTCCCGAATTAGTACGGAAGGAGAAGCGCGGAAGGCCGCCTACGACCGGATTGGGAGTGCGGGAAAAAAGGGAGGCAGAGGCACTGAGGAAGAAGCAGGAGGCTGAGCAGTGTCTAGAAAAGGACATTGTAGACCTCCTAAATAGAGGGCTGTTGCGGTCCCTGTCGGACAAACACCCCATCGAGGAGGTTTACAAGGACGCTAGTTCGGCAGTGCTGCTGAGGGAGGCTGCTGCAGCAGAACTTGTCTCAGAGGCGAGCCGCGCGCTGGGCGCGATTCGCCTGGTGGCACGGAGGTCGAGGACGCTGAAAGGGACCTTCGTGTCACTAATGAACCGCGCTGTGGCTGCCTCTGAGGCGATACTGCAGACTCTCATAGTGAGAGTTGTAGCCCAAGGCGGGAAGGAAGGAGATAGGTCCCACATAGAAGCAGAGTTAGAGGGAATGAGGGACGAAAACAGAAAGCTGAGGACGGAGAACAGGAGGCTGCCGGAGGAACAGGAGGCGGCGAGGATTATGTCCACGGGCGCCGCACGGGAAGCTACCCAGCCCGACTCAGCTCAGTCCAAACAAGGACGAAGATCGCATGCGGAGGCGACAGCTGGCAGCCGCTCCTCCGCGTCCAAACCGGACGAGAAAGAGGCACCCAGGCGGAGGAAGAAGAGGAAAGTGATCAGGCCACCAATCTGCAAATCCTCCGAATCCTCCGCGACGGCGGAGATAGGGAACTGTGGAGAGATAAAGTCGTATGACGATAATCTGGACTTCTACAGGACGGAACATGCCACCGCCCCGGCACCAGCCCAGAGACCCCCTATCCAGGGAGTCATCAGGGGCCTGAATGAGTCGTTAGCGGTGACGAATATGGACCCGAAGACCAGGAAGGAATATGACAGGCTGACGAACGAGCTCATCCTGTCGGTGGACGCAAGGGCGGACCAGGACCCGGAAGGGAAGGGGTACCGGTCCTTAACAAACAGGATCAGGAGAGGTACAACGGAAAGGGCGGTGATAATGGAAAGGGAAGAGGTTGGGAAGACGTCTCCGAGACAGGCGGCACGGGTCGCTACTCCAGTTCCCGCCTCCCCTGACCAGTGAGGCGAAAGCCGATTTGGTTGGGGGAGGGGAGGGAGGAGCGGTGGCGCGGGCGTCGAGAGTCAAGGAGACAGGCACCCAGAAAAGAAAGAAAAGGAGGAAAAGGCAGAGAGGGAAGGGAGACGGTCATCATCACCGGGAAGATGGAAGGGGTAAGGAGATCGGAACCGGTAAAGACGGGGAAGGACTATCCTCCCCCGGACGAGGGGAAGAGAACTTACGCCCAAACGGTCAGGCAAACTGGGAAGGAGAAGCGGGGCGACAACGGGCACCAGCAGGCGGGACCCAGGAACCAACCCGCCAACCAGCCCCGACCAGTGCCCGCGATCAAATCCACGGGGGGAGAGTGGACCCTGGTGAGAAGTCCCAAAGACAGGAGGAAGAAGGAGGAGAGAAGTGGTAAGATTTCCAGGCCCCCTCCTCTTCAGCCTGCCAGAGGAACGAAGAAGATGGCAGTGGTGCCGAGGCCGCCCAAATCAGCGGCCGTCACGGTCACTTGCCCGCAAGACTCTTACAAGGAGTTTATGGTTGAGGCCAGGCGCCGGATTAAACCAGCGGATGTGGGCATTCCGGGGGCACTTAAAATCCGCACGGCCCGGGATGGGGCCCTGCTAATAAAGGTGCCTGGCCTCAATGCTGGGCCCTCCGCCGACAGGCTTGCCGAGGAACTCGGTAAACTGGCGGCGGAGAAGGGCCCTAGCTATCGCATCCAGAGGCCGGTGAAAACCGCGGCGCTACGGCTCACTGGGCTGGATGCGACGGTCGGGGCCGGAGACGTGACGGCTGCTGTGGCCCTCGCTGGGGGCTGCTCACCATGGATGTCTCCAGGGGCGAATTACAGTTTACCCAGCGAGGTACGGCCACGGCAGTGGTGCGGTGCCCGTTGGCGGCAGCCTCGAAGGTTGCCGCCGCGGGGCGGGTCCAGGTGGGCTGGACCCGAGTCGGGGTGACGGCACTTGCCCGCTCGCGCGGCCCTCTGCTTCCGTTGCATGGAGCAGGGGCATGTACGCGAGCGGTGCAAGAGCGCTGTCGACCGCAGCGAAAATTGCTATCGCTGCGTTACCCCCGGCCACCGCGCCAAAAACTGCAGGGCTGCTGTGGCACACTGTCCTGTATGTGCTAAAGCTGGGAAGCCAGCTGGCCATAAGGCCGGCGGACTAGCGTGCAAACCACTTACAGGCAGGCAGAAGAGAAGGAGGGAGGCCTATGTAAAGAGTCTGCCCGGGCCTAGCCCTGAAAGGGAGACGGCGAACGCTCCCCCCGCTCCGGCGAAGGACGATAGGAGGGACCAGCGAGCCTCTCTGCGGACAGTCGGAGCCGAGGTAAGGGAGAAGACCAAACCGGCCTCCTCTCCCACGAGGGATGAGGAAAGGATGGCGAGCAACGATCGCACCCTGGACCCCACCGCTCCGATGGAGGAGGTACTCCCCCAGAGAGAGAAAAGGAAGAGCGAGGCCCTGGAGGCGGCCCGCCCTGCGAGGACACCGGAGGCGAGGCCGAAGGAGAAGAAAGACAAGAAGTCAGCAGTCCCCCCGGAAAGGACGGATAAGGTGAGGAGGGTGGAGGTTCCCAAGACCCCACCCCCAACGACCGTAATAGTGGAGTCGGAGGACACGCCATCCCCGGCTCCCCCTGTTGGCATCCTCCCCTCGTACTCCCGAGAGGAGGGAGAAGCTAAGACAGGGACCCCCCCAGTTAGGGACCTCCGAGGTTGCACCCGAGGAGGAAACAGAGCGAAATGCCACCATTGAGGCACCCGTAATGGAAGCCACCACCACAGCCATAGTTTTCCCAGAGGAGACGGAGGCGGCGCAGTCGCCGCCCGAGGTCTCTCTAGGGGGAACGGAAGAGGAGCGCTCGGAGGAGGCGTGAAGGCCTAGCTTTCACGCTCCTCCGGGTCTTCCAGGCCAATCTAGGCAACGGTGCCCGTGCCCAAGATCTGTGGATGCATAGACTTGCGGAGATGGGCGCCAGCCTAGGATTGGCCATTGAGCCGCGCTGCGTTCCGGTCGGGAATCAAAACTGGCTGGATAGCGAGTGCGGCTTGGTGGCCGTAGTGGCCAGACTCGCAACGGGCGCCCTCCCTGTAAAATCAGGAGGAAGGGGCGCTCGTTTGTGGCGGTTGACTGTGGGCCCATCACGGTAGTGGGGGTATATTTACATCCCCGCACCAACAAGGAAGGCCTATGCGAGCTCGCCCGTGTAACGAGGATCCTAGACAGGGTTGGGGACGTGGTACGGCAGTGCCACCCCCGACCCACAATTGTCGCCGGGGACTTCAACGCCCACTCGGAGGAGTGGGGTTGCGGTCCCTGGCAAAGGGACCCTCGGGGCGAGGCCGTGGCCGATTGGGCGGCGAGATTGGGCTTCGTGTTGATCAACACGGGGTCCACCAGCACCTACGTGCGACCGGACGGGGGAGGCGCATCAATCATTGACCTGACGTGGGCCTCCCCCTCGGCTGCGCGGTTATTCCAGCGGTGGGTGGTGGAGAAGGAGAGAGTCACTGTCTGACCATAGATATGTGGCGTGGCTCCGACTCCCCACCCCCCGCCGGAGGCTGGAGCGCCGCTCAGGGGAGGGGGACTTCCCCTCCCAAAGAGATGGGCCCTCGGTCAACTGGACGCGGATAGGTTTCAGGCGGCCGTCCTCGCGGCAACCTGGCACATGAATCAGGAGCCAGGTGTACGGGACCCCCACCCCCCCTCGAGGGGGCTAAGGAGGTAGTGGGCATTATGGCGTCGGCTTGTGACGCCGCGATGCCCCGGTCCCACCCCCGCCGGCGCCGGGCTGCGTATTGGTGGACGCAGGAGCTCGCGGAACTCAGTGACTCCTGCGTTCAGGCCAGACGGGAGTTTACCCGGGCCCGGCGCAGAGGCGGGGACGCCGCGGGGGCAAGGGAGGGCTCGCACCCGTGCGAGGGAGGCCCTCAAGGTCGCCATCGTCGAGGCCAAGGAGAGAGCTTAGGAGCGCTTGGTGGACTCCCTGGATGAGGACCCGTGGGGGCGCCCGTACAAGCGGACGGTCGGCAAGATACGTCCGTGGGCACCCCCGCCGATGGAGTCCATGAATCCCCAGGACCTTAGGGGGCTCCTCGACACCCTCTTTCCGAGGGCAGAGGGCCCCCCCCTAGGATCACCGTTCCTGAGGCTCAAGACGGGGACTGGGACGAGAATATGGGGATCCCGCCGTAGGAGTTCACCAGGCTCGGGGCTACGGGCAAAGTTCCTGGCCCCGACGGAATTCCTGGCCGCGCCTGGGCTCTCACCCTTGGCGACGGAAACCTATCCGCCGCCACGCAGGAGGCATTAGAAGGGTGCCTCAAGAAGGGAGTCTTCCCCCAAGAGTGGAGGAGGGCCAAGTTGGTCCTCCTCCCCAAGGAGAGTAAGGTGCCCGGTGGGCCGCCGGCCTATAGGACGATTTGCCTACTGAACGAGGCGGGCAAGATGCTGGAACACATTATCGCGGACCACCTCGTCCAGCACCTGTCCCTGGAAGGGCCGGATCTCCACAACCAGTACGGGTTCAGGCTCGGACGATCGACGCTGGATGTACTCCAGCACGTCCGGGTCCTGAGCCGTACTGTCGTGGAGGAGGGGGCGGAGTGTTGCTGGCGGTATGATATCACCAACATGTTCAACACTCTGCCCTGGCCGGAGATAGGACGGGCGTTGGAGCACTATGGTGTTCCCGCCTATCTCCGGCGCATCCTAGCGGCCCATTTCAGGGACAGAGACTTCGCCTACACGGGAAGAGGCGGGGTCGAAGGCCGGCGGCAAATGGAACGCGGTGTTCCGCAAGGGTCCGTGTTGGGGCCCCTCTTATGGAACATCGCGTTCGACCGAGTGCTGCGAACTCCCCCCCCCCCTCGGCTGCCACGTGGTCTGTTATGCAGACGACACGTTGGTACTAATCGAGGAGGATTGGAGGGAGGCTCACCTCCGGGTGGAAGCAGCTCTGCACTCGATGGTGGGGACCATCAGTGACCTCGGGCTCAAAGTGGTCCCCCAGAAGACCCAGGCTATGCTCTTTCATGGCCGGGATCAGGGGAGGCCGCGAAGGACCCGGGTCCTGGTGGACGGCGTCCGCGTCCGCGTCGAGCCCACGATGAAATATCTATTGACGTTGGACAGCCGGTGGAATTTTGGGCCCCATTTTAGGCGCCTAGCCCCCCGGGTCCGCAAAGTGAGCACGGTACTGGCCGGGCTCATGCAGACCCAAGGGGGGCCTGGATGGCGGGCACGCCGCCTTTACGTGGGAGTCGTACTCTCGGTCGCCCTATACGGGGCGCCTATATGGGCGCCCCGACTCCTGGCCACCCGTCGCAACCGAGACCTGCACCGGCAGGCCACGCGACTGGCGCTGGTGAGGGCGATACGGGGGTACGCTACGGTCTCCCACATGGCGGCGGCCACCCTGGCCGGCTCCCCCCTAATGGAGCTCCTAGCCGAGGAGAGGCATCTCCTCTATTGGCGGATAAAGGAGCTCCGCGAAAGGGGGGAAGGGCCATCGGCCAGGGACCTGAGGGTCCTCAAAACCCAGACTGGTGACCGGATCCTCGACAAATGGTCGGCCGAACTGGCCGACTCGCGAGGATTCGGCCACCAAACGGCCGAGGCTGTCCGCCCCTGCCTACCGGAAATGGTAGGCAGGCGGGGACGCGGACTCTCCTTCCATATGGTGCAGGTACTGACCGCGCATGGTTGCTATGGGAAGTACCTGCACCGAATTGGGAAGGAGAACACCATCGACTGCTATCACTGCCCGGAGCCGGAGGACTCGGCGCGGCATACCCTTGTGAAATGCGAGGCGTGGAGCCAGGAGCGCTGAGTCCTGGCCCGAGCGGTGGGGTGCAACGCGGAGGACATTTCGCTCCCGCGCATGGTTCGGGCCATGTGCGGGAGCGAGGAAGTATGGGGGGCGGCGGCCTTCTTCTGCAGGGACGTCATGTCCCAGAAGGAGGCCGCCAAGTGGGAACGCAGGTCCGAACCCGATCGCGGCAGGCGGCGGGGCGGAAGGCGGCGCTCCCCGGGAGATGACAGCGGCCCCGAGGTAGCACCGGCCGAGGTGAGGCGGAGGTGACCAGTTATCCGGAGACCTCCGCCGCCTCGGGGCCGACTCCGGACGCGCGGGGGAGGGAGGCCGGAATGGGACTGAGATCCCCCACCCGCGCTCCCCCGCGCGTCAGTATAGGTAGGGAAGGGGGGAACGAGGCCCTCTGGGAAAGTGTCTCGCTCCTCCGCCCCCCCGGAGTGGGAACTCTATGGGGTGGGGGTGGGAAGTGGGGGTGGATGTCCCTCCCCTCCCATAATCGTTACCGGAAGGCCAACCTGGTCGGTCTAGACGACCGGGGCGCTGCGCCCTGAACCTCCTCCTCAGGGAGAAGGGGCGCGGCACTTGGGCGTAGGGCTCGACAACGAGTCCTGGGGCCGGGGTGTCGGAGAGGGGAAGTTGGCGCAGTTCCCCTGACTCCCCCCATCTCGGCCCGACTGGTAGACATCCCGCAGGGGTTTTAGTGAGTAAGAGTCTCACATAACTGCCTGCCCCTCCCAGGGGGCGGGGGATACCCATGATGGTTTTCCCCCGCGTTACCAAAAAAAAAGAAGGTCGTATGCAGCGCTCCAGGGGAGCAGGCGAGCGTCCCTGTGTTTTATCGAAATTATAATTGGTGAGTTTCCCTGCTCGGATTGGTCGATACCGGTCGACCGATCGAACCCTTTTTGGTGCTGAGAGTATCGGCGCAGTCCGCGAGCAGGGGATGTCGTTTTCGTATACCGAGTCTTTCCGAATCCGTCTGGCGGACGGAACGTTGACCACGCTCGGCGGGTCAACGGACGTGGAGCTCGAATTGGAGGGACGCAAAGAGACGCTCGTTGTCGGCTTTTTACCGAAGCAGCCGCTCGCAGTGCCGGCTATCCTAGGGATGGACTTTCTCGCGAGATTTCGCCTGATTATCGATTTCGCCAGAGGCGAATGGAGTTTCGCGGATGATACGCTGAGCCGCCATCCCTTCTGTAATGAGCGCGGACAACAGAGCTTTTGTTGCGGGGTCTCGGAATTGTCGCGAGAGCAAGAGAACGAGATTCCGTTTTTCCATCGGAAGAAAAAACATATTCGTTTTGGGCCTCGAAGAGAGCGATTCGTTTTTCGATCCGTAACGAGAAGAACCGCTTTCCGCTCGACGAGGAGCGTATCGTTTAGTATTCGTGAGAGGAACGTTTTTTGGTGTTCCGACGGCTAATAACGATCAGTACCGTACCTCTCTCGCATTTTGGAAGTTCCGATCTCGATCGGGGATTAGCGAGTGGAGTGCAGTGCAGTGCATTGCGGCCTCCAGCCAGACGAGACACGCGGAGGAGAGGAGCTACCTTCGACCTCAACCCCGGACCGACCCGCCCGAGGACCGTCGAAAGCCACGCCGCCGGGAGGTCCCCGAAATTGCAAGGCCGTCCACCTGCTCTAGTTGTTCGGCGTCTCGCTTTCGTGTCGTGTCCCGCAAACTTATTGTGCGAGCGAGCAGTGTCGATTCCGCAGAATTAACGCGACGGGTATTTGTAACGGCCCGCGGGGTCAAGGAGCGTGTCGAGTCCCGAAACAGAATGAATCATGATACCGTTTAAAATACCGCATTCTTTTGGTTTCTCACCCGTTCCCGAATTTCCGACTGAACCTCCCCTACTACCGACTTAAAATCTCGAGGAGCTGCCGGTCCCGTCGGATTCTCGCGTCGCGGTCATTCGGCTGTTTTTTTTGTGTTGGTGATCGGTGCGGCTATCCGTACCTGGCGCCCAACTTACAAGGAGATGACGCAACCTGTTTCATCGATTTCAACACGAGTCATAGCACACTCGATAGCTATGACGCAGGGTGTATAAACGCCCTAACATTATATGCGTGAATGCGTCTTTGTTTACGAATAATTTGCAGTTAAAGTTTGGCTCACGGAGCCGTGCCACGCATAGGGCGCAAGTTGCGACACTCTTTCACGAAGCCGGCGTGGCTGAGCAGACAGAGGCTCCCGCGCCGCGAACACTTTTGCGCCGACGACGGTGTTCGAGTGCCGCCAACGACTGGTTCGTTTTTTTTCTCGTATGTAAAGACATGTAATAAATATTTTTATATTGTTCTTATGTATAATTCCTTTTTTTGTTTCTATGCTATTAATCAAGGCTAATTAGGAGAGTCAGGTCTTTCAAATATGAACACAACTTTTTTATTAATTACAATAAAATGTTTTTGTCCGTATCAAAACACATATACACACACATAAGACAAATATAAGCCACACAAATGAAAGTTACGTATTATAAAATGTGGTCATGCTGTCGCAACTCTGCGGATGGAATGCCGTATAAAAGCATGTAAAACATAATAGTTTTTTGCACCAACTGCATGTAATGAACGCATAATTTTTTGCACAAATACACTTTTGACTATGTATAGTTGGTGGAAAACATATTTGATTGACGTTGTAAAATACCTCGCGACTGTCAACAAGACTGGACGGAAATTGTATCAGTCATCTGCAAATATGAATTCAATATAATTGATATTGTATACAAGGCCAATAACAATATGTACAAATATATCTTTCCATTGCTCACATATTCAACATATTTACCTCGAAGATATTCTATTGCGTCCGTCAACTCTTCTTTCGTAATATCACATTTTGCTAGATTTTGCACATAGCTGATCGTTGCTTCATCTACAAACGTGGTTTCCACTTTTAACACGAGTTTAAGAGCTCTCCCTCTTCCTCTCTCTCTCTCTCTCTCTCTCTCTCTCTCTCTCTCTCTCTGCCATTCTCTTCCTCTCATTCTCCCACTCTCATACTCCCTTTCTCACACTCACTCGCATACTCTCTCTTATTCCCTCCCTCCCTCCCCCTCCCTCCCTCCCTCCCTCCCTCTCTCTCTCTCTCTCTCTCTCTCTCTCTCTCTCTCTCTCTCTCTCTCTCTCTCGTTATATTTATTACCATTACCCGGTAAAGAAGAAAAAATATATTATAGCTTATTATTTTATTTTATAAAATTGTTAACCTGATATAATCCCATTATAACTCCTTTCGTACAAACTGTTACCCAGCTGTCATTCGCCGCGATGACAGCTGCGAGCGACACGAATGCAGCCGTGACCGATCCAGACGATCGAGACAGTCGAGACGGCCAATCAACATCGCGGAAAAGAGGCATCAACGTTTCGATAAGAAATACATTCCCGATTACACGCACTTTTTAGAGAGGATCATCTTTTTCTACTAGTTAATTTGAATAACTTTTATCTGGAACATTTTTTTATTTGCCTAATATTTTTTGAGATATTTAAGAGAAACATGGTAACGTTTACAATATTTAATTCACAATATCTCGCTAACTATTTGTCGGAAGAAAAAACAATATGAGACTTTTTTACTCTATTTTGTCTCAAGAATATATTATTACAATAGCGTCCTGACTTTTGTTAATTTGATTTTGAAATTTCAAAACATCAATAAGTTAACAAGGAAGACAACAACAAGATCACAACAAGGAAGACAAATAGCAAGATATTGTAGGTTAAATATTGAAAAAGTTACTAAGTTTCTCTTAAATATCTCAAAAAATTAGGCAAATAAAAAAATATTACAGGTAAAAGTTGTTCCAATTAACTAGTAGAAAAAGACGATATAATAAAAAATTGCGGCTTCTATTTGAGAAAAGTAATGATCAGTGAATATCTCGAAAGTGGGGCCATCTGTAAACAAACTGATATAGTTTTATGTATTCCTTGAAATCGTACAACTTTTGTCTGAAATTTTTCGATTTAACGAAATGTTTCTGAGATATCAAGTTGTCTAAAAAGTATTGAGTGCGCCTTTTGCGCAGGAGATAGCGTTAGTGTCCCAAATCTCAGGGTATATGAGTCGCAGCAGGTCAAGCCTAACGTCATTTGACAACTGACAGTTGAAGCTAGTAGACGTACAAAAAGTGTTGGAATTCTTATAATCAGACGTAAGATTGTAACGATACATACAGGCGAGTGTATCGTTACGCTGACTGCCGCTGAACATCACGCGGCAGTCAGCTGAGCGCGCACCCCCCGACCCGCGCTGTCACCGCGCTTTTCAACGCGCTCACCCGAGGCTAGCCGAAGACCCGGCAGCAACGCTCGGGAACGATCGGCCACCGAGCCGAACTCGCGGCGCCGCCGAAACGATCCTCGGCGAACGTCGCATACTCACGATTAATCTCGATCAAATTCGGATTAATCAACGAAAGGAACCGAAGACGGCAAATGACGAGTATATAAACTCGACAGTTTTTGGCAAGAGTCAGTCTTGGGATAGGCCTCAAGCAGTCTTTGGAGAGTCTTCGAAGCATCTCAGGAAATCGTCTAGGAATAGCCGTCAGAAAATCTGCAGAGCGCCTCCAGGAGATTGAGAGTTTCGAGTAAGTAATCTACCAGGCATCCGCGATTGCTTCTTGTTCTTTGCGATATAGAGATCGAACGGCGAGTTTGCCGTTGCTCCGGTGTGTTCTCCGGAACGATTCTCTTTTGTACCGACCATGCAATATAAAGATCGAACGGCGAGTTTGCCGTTACTCCGGTGTGTTCTCCGGAACGATCTTCGTTTGTGCCGTCTTTGCGATATAGCGATCGAACGGCGAGTTTGCCGTTACTCCGGTGTGTTCTCCAGAACGATTTTCTTTTGTGCAGTCCTTGCGATATAAAGATCGAGCGGCGAGTTTGCCGTTACTCCGGTGGGTTCTCCGGAAGAGAGAGAGAGAGGGAGAGAGATTGTGCGAGTGAGAGAGAGAGAGAGAGAGAGAGAGAGAGAGAGAGAGAGAGAGTGAGAGAGAGAGAGAGAGAGAGAGAGAGAGAGAGAGAGAGAGAGAGAGAG
The DNA here is from genome assembly GCF_003227715.2 of Harpegnathos saltator. NCBI lineage: Eukaryota > Metazoa > Arthropoda > Insecta > Hymenoptera > Formicidae > Harpegnathos > Harpegnathos saltator. The sequence goes on along the minus strand of NW_020230559.1, from coordinate 123,589 downwards.
AGAGAGAGAGAGTGAGAGAGAGAGAGAGTGAGTGAGAGAGAGAGAGAGAGAGAGAGAGAGAGAGAGAGAGAGAGAGAGAGAGAAGGAGAGAGAGCTTAAGATGGTCTTGAATAGAAATTCTAGTAGTTGAAATTTTCATTGATTAGTCGGTGACGCGTTACTATGCAGGAAATATGTGTAATGGAATTTCAAAATGTACGCGCCTAATACATTGTATATTGGAGTCGGATATTATCGAACTTATATTCCAGGTTTTATTTTATATTTATAATGTTTATTCTTAATTTTAATATGAATATTCTAAAGTGGCGCGCGCGTAGCGCGCGTTTGCAGTGTTCTTGGCTTTAATAAAAAGTACATATCAATCGAAAATCGAAATCTCTCGAATATCTCGAAATGTTGAAGCCTCTTTTCCGCGATGCTGATTGGTCGTCTCGACGACGTTGCGTTGCGGTCGGCTTCGTGCCGTTTGCGGCTGTCATCGCAGCGAATGACAGCCGAGTGACAGTTTGTACGAAAGGAATAATAACGTGGTTATATCAGGTTAACAATTTTATAAATTGTTTATAAATTATGAAGTGTGTTTGCCGTGATAATTCTGAAGAGAAAAGCTTCGGAAGAAAGATGGATAATATCAGATGAGTAACAATATCGTTGAATACATATAAGAAATATGTAAGGAAGAAGAATTTGTCTGCTTTGTGTCGTTTTTACTTTTTACAGTTAAAACATAAAAGAGAAAGGAAGAAAAGAAGAGGGAATGAAACAGAAAAAGAACAGAATGCGAGAAGAATAGAAAAGGATCAAACGCAAGAGAAAATGTTAATGTCTGACCACAACATAATGCTTTATGGTGCTTCATTTTTTAAATTATTTTATTTATTTTTTTCAATTATTTTTATTATTTTTGTGTGAGCGAGAGATTGTGTGAGAAAGAGTGTGAGAGAGAGAGAGAGGGAGAGAGAGAGAGAGAGAGAGAGAGAGAGAGAGTGTTAGAGAGAGAGTGTACAAGAGAGGAGAATGTGAGGGAGAGAGTGAGAGTGTGAGAGTGTGACAGAGGGAGTGTATGAGAGAGAGAGAGAGAGAGAGAGAGAATGTGCGAGAGGGGGGAGAGGGAGGGAGGGAGGGAAAGACTGAGGCACAGAGGGAGAGAGGGAGGGGGGAGAGGGAGAGAGAGTGTGACAGAGAGAGTGTTAGAGAGGTGTGTGTGTGTGTGTGTGTGTGTGTGTGTGCGTGTGCGTGTGCGTGTGCGTGTGCGTGTGAGAGAGAGAGAGAGAGAGAGAGAGAGAGAGAGAGAGAGAGAGAGGAGGGAGGGAGGGGGGAGAGAGGGAGGGAGAGAAAGTGGGGGGAGAAGAGATAGAGCTTAAGATGGGCTTGAATAGAAATGTTGGACGTCGAAATTTTCATTGATTACGCGTTACTATCCAGAAAATATGTGTCATGGAATTTCAAACTGTATGCGCCTAATACATCGTATGTTGGAGTCGGATATTATCGAACTTATATTATACTCCAGGGATTATTTTTGATTTATATTTATTCTGAACTTTAATATGAATAAGCTAAAATGGCGCGCGCGCAGCGCGCGCTTGTAGTGTTCTAGTATAATAAAAAATTGAGGCTTCTATTTGAGAAAAGTAATGATGAGTGAATATCTCGAAAGTGGCGCCATCTGTAAACAATCTGATATAGTTGTTTTATGTACCTCTTGAAACAATACAACTTTTGTCTGAAACATTTTTCGATTTAATGCAGTGTTTTTGAGATATTTAAGTGGATCCTTTAAAATAGGACACTGTATATAAAGGGTGTTCAATTTTAAAGTTTACAGTGTTATATTTCGCAAACCGATGATTTTATTGAAAAATATTTCAAACAAAAGTTGTAAGGTTCAGAGGGAGACATCTGGCGATGACCTTGGCTTGACCTTGCATTATCATTTGAAGGTCACGTAAAGGTCAACTTTAAAATCCTAAATGCAACTCCCCATTTTTTATTACATATTCTTGTAGCCCTTGTCGAGATGTTTCCAAAACACTACCTACTTTTGTCTTTTGCGTAAGCCATTCCCAAGCTAAGAAACTTCAAAGTTGACATACTACCGGCATTCGTATTACCCGATGTACACTGCGGGAATGTTGTTCGGTCGGATTTGTACATCATAATGGCCCTAAAAAGGGCCGATTGTGTGCATGTGTGTAGGGGAGGGGCTCATTCATCATATATTTTCGAAAACGCCGTCATCGACAACATTCTAACTCGCTTTTCGAAACTTTCGACGAGTTTCAGAAGAACGTTTGCTGAAATCGCTCGGCACGCATTTCTGATGCGATCCATTATATCCGCCGTCGTTGGCGGTTGACGAAACACTGCGTCTTTCAAAAATCCCACAGATAAAAATCCGGAGGAATAAAATCGGGTTAGATGGTAGGAGGAGTAAAGTAAAGTAGGAGTAAAGTAGGGTGATCTTGATGGCCACCAAACTGAACCATCCCGACCTACCCATCGATGAGGGAAAGTGGCATCGAGGTGATTACCGAAGGAAAGTAAACTATGATGTACAAATCCGAGCAACCTCCCCGCGGTGTACATCGGGTAATGCGAATGTCGGCAGTATGTCAACTTTGAAGCTTCATATCTTAGGAATGGCTTACACAAAAGACAAAGTAAGTAGTGTTTTGAAAACATCTCGACAAGGGCTACAAGAATATGTAATAAAAAGGGGGGTTCCATTTAGGATTTTAAAGTTGACTTTTACGTGACCTTCCAAACAATCCAAGGTCAAGCCAAGATCACCGTCAGATTCCCCCTCTGAACCCTACAACTTTTGTTTGAAACATTTTTCAATAAAATCATTGGTTTGCGAAATATAGCAACTATAAGCTTTAAATTTGGACACCCTATATAAATCTCAGGTTAAGCTGATCGCACGATGATCCAGATTGATTATTATATCGGAAAAAAAATAAAAAACAATGATTGTACTGTCGTACAGGTTAGCAACTGCCTCCTCTAGTCCCCTTCCATCAAGAATGGAGATGGAAGGAAAAAAGATTAGAAGAAGTGAAGGAATATAAATATCTCGGGTACACAGTGCAGAATAACGGAGGACAAGAAGCGCATGTAAGAGAAAGAAATAGAAAGGCGGCGGTAATGGGAATGGTATGGAGAATAGGGAAGAGGGTGTGGAGAAAAGACTGGAAAAGAAGATTGTGGTTGTATGATATGACTGGTATGGACGGTGATGGGATATGGAGCGGAGGTATGGGGGTGGAAGGAAAAGAAGGAACTGGAAGGGATATACGATAGGTACATAAGATGGACGATGGGGGCAGAGGGAAAAACGCCAGGGTACTTGGTGAGGACGGAAATAAGGAGGGAAAAGATGAGGGAGAGAGCAGGGAAGAGAGAGTGGAATTTTGAAAAGAAGCTGCAGGAGGGAGAGGTGGCAAGGAGATGCTGGCAGGGAATGAAGGAAAGGTGGAAGAGGAAGAGAATGATAGGAAAGTGGGAACAAGAGAGATGGACGTTCATGAAGGAGAGAGGGAAGAAAAGCGGGAGATAATGGAATACGAGGAGGTAGAAGGAAAGGATAGAGAATTACAATGGGAAAAAAGATGGAGAAAGATAAGGGATTCAAAATACAACAAATGGTACAGATATGTGAAAGGAGAAGGGATACCGGAATACTTAGAGAAGGAATGGGTAGAGGGGAGATGGAGGAGGGTGTTGAGATTCAGGATGGGAAATGAAATGAGGGAGAGAGAATATTGGGAGGAGAAGGAGAAAAGGAAGTGTAGAGTGTGCATGGAAGAAGAAGAGATATGGGAACACGTATGGGAGGAGTGCATGAGATGGAAAGGAAGTGAAGAGGTGGGATGGGCAGGAATAGTGGAGAAGATATTGGGAGGGGGAGGAGAGAGAGAAAAGTGGATGAGGATGGTAGAAGAGTGGAGAGAGGGTAGTGGGGAATAACGGGGTAGGGGGAGAGAGATGGGTGGGGGGAGGGAGATAAAGAGAGTGGGGGAGCGTAAGAGTGTGAGAGAGAGAGTGAAAGAGTGGAAACGGAAGTCCCACCACAATAATAATAAATATAAATAAGTAGTATATAAGATAGAGTTAAGTAGTGTGTAAGTAGCATATATAGTAAGTGGTATATAAGATAATTAGGCCGGAGAGAGGGTGTGTGTGTGTGTGTGAGGGGTAAGTGGGGAGCGAGATGCGTAGGATGCAGAGTGTAGGGCGGCGGCGGAGAAATTGTAGAAGGAATTGTAACTCCAAATAGGAGAACAATAAATACATACATACATACATATTCCCCTTCCATCGAGAATGTACAAGAGAGAATGCACAGTAAAAACTGTTGAAAAACTATCGAGAATTAACTAGAACGAGTATCGTGTTTATACGTGCCATATCAACATGCAGAATAAAGGCCAAGTGGAATATCGCTCTGTCTTACTAATATTATCTACTATAGTTTATTTCTTCTAAGTTTTCACAGTGTATGTACAATGTATGTCTAAAAATATAAGTTTTCACAGTGTATGTACAATGTATGTCTAAAAATATTATCAAATCTTTTCAAGAGATGAGAGAAACGAAATTTTGTATGTACACTGTGGTGCATCATATCGTGCGGCGTCAGGGGAAGTACTTCTCCTCCAGCCGTCCCCTTCTACTGCGCATTTTCTCTGCGCTTCCTCCTCTAGCGATCCGAGATCCGATCACCGGAGGAGAAGTCCCCTGACGGAGGAGAAAGATACCCTGACGCCGCACGATATGATGCACTACAGTGTACTATCTTCAGTCATACTTTAATCAGAGCAATTACTCTTGAATAATGAATATAGAATTAAAATCTTTTATTATAAAAATACATTGTTTACGAAAACAATAATCACAAAGCGAAATATTTTATTTTGTCAATCCTTTTTGTGAAATAATATTTTTATAGTAACATTCTATATATGAACATTTTGTACATAATATTTAGCATCTATAAAACTCTTCTACTACATTTAATGCATCTCGTATCTGTCCTATATACATTTTACTGCATTTTTTTGTAAGCTTAAACTTTTACTTCACCTAGTATATGATAGACAAAAACAAAGATTTAATTTGGATACTGTCTCTCTCAGTTTAAGGGCATATGGCGAAAACGCAGGCAATACTCTGTTACGTCCTGCAGATTTAATTAGCAAAAATTCTTTCCTCTCGCGGATTTATATTCTCCTAATATAACTATAATAGGAATATATATACATATATAAATATAAATTAAAAAACAGACCCATCTGGCGAACAGCCGTCGCGCCAAATGAAAGGCGATTTGGAAAAATTTCATAACAGGAAACAGTGCCCTGTTGTAAAAATCTACACGTCTTCGTTTAAAGTTTATATCTGGGTAGTGTTCGCCAAGTGTGTCCGTCGTCCTAGCTATAAAAATTTGAAACTCCGCGCTAACAAACCTTCAGTAAAACACAGCAACTCAGAGCATTCTTGCTCTAAAACTTGAAATTTACATCTTCCCAATCCAAAACCATATGTGCCCTATCAGTTAACCAACAAAGTTTACTTCACTGATAGTCGTAAAATCTGATCTCAGCCTTTGATTTACGGCATCTTGACTTTTCCAGCTGGCCACTTGTATACATATCTCTATCTCACAAAAATTCACCACCATCACACTTGTCGCGCCTAATCATAACCTATCCACTCAAAACTATGAGACATCCACGCTCCATCCCTTATCCCATCTATATTCACGTCTTCTAGAACTAACTGTCTCCTCCCACGATGTCTTTTAACTTCGCTAATGGCTAAGACTTTTTCCCACTACTGTCAACCAGGACCAATAATAAAAATTAGTAACAAAATCTTTAACTTCATTGGGTTCTCCTTAGGGCTTCACCCCTCCCTCAAAGGGCCATCTCTCTACCCACCTTGATAGCTTCTGCCTCCGATCATTGATATAAAAACCGCGGTAATCCGCCTCCGCAAACAGAAGAACACGGAAACGAAAAAGCTCAGACTCGCACTCTCACGCAGATATTCAGAACTCAGATATTCAGAACTCGGATATTCAGATCTTGAGCATTAGGATTCAGATTCAAATCTTCAGAATTCAAGTTCAATCAAATATTTAGTATTCAAATATTCAAGCATTCGGATTTTGGAAAAAGTGCGGGCTTCCTCTTTATATAAGTGAACGACTATTTGGTGCCTCAATCGGAATACGAATATTGGAAACGAGAACACCTACGCAGATCTGCGCCATTCTCACTTCTGCTTGTGTCAACTCATCCTGAATCAGTAGTAAGTTTCATTTTCTTTACTTTATCTTTCCTACTTCTATTTTATTTATTCCACCCTTGTTTTGAAATCCAGTTTTAGTGGGCCATTACCGTCATTCAGTGGTATCCATCCAACAAGTCCTTCGTTTCTTTGAGACGGTGTACGGGACTAGAGATCTATATGAATTCGAACATCATTTGCAATATCTCCGTTCCATTATAAATATTTCACTTGAAACAGACTTTCACCCAGACCCGACACTCCTACCCCCTTTTCTACTCCGACGTCTATTAGTCCTCCCTCGTCTCTCCCACGCGCATCCACTCCTTCTACCCCTTCAATCTCATATCCGTCTCTTTTTCTGAACTGTCCACTCCTTTAAATTCGCCATACCACTCTCGTTCCCCTTCACCTGATTAACTTCCTATTCATGTTCGTTCTCTGTCCCATCCTTTTCTTTTTCCATTTCATACACACACACACACACACACACATACACTCATTCGTCTAGATATAATTATCTTAATAAATCTGTAAAATTCAAACCGCGCCGTTATATACTATAATTAATAAATTTGCTAATTCAAACCGTACCGCTATATCATTTCGTCATCTTTATTTTAATAAATCTGTTAATAGTTAATTTCATCAAATGATTTCAAAATCACACCCACCCTTCCAACAGTCAACTCATGGTCCTATCCCCGGTAAAGGAACTCGCGTCTTTGACTGAAAAACGAACTGCTCGTCGTACGTCGGTGTCCGAGTAAAGGGACCCGTCGGGTCCCTGACCCGTTCACTGACACGCGTGTACGAACGAGGTTCGCCTTACTCGCGAACGAAAAGGTTGCGCTCCTCCTCTAGGACATAACACTCCTTCCAGTTAGTTCTATAGTTCAATAGTAAAAACAGAGTGTATCCTTTTCTACGTGAGCTATATCCCTACTCCTCGAACACGAAATTTAAATCAATGACATATACAGGGTGTCCCAAAAGTAACGGATCACCCTAATAACTCTTCAGTATTGAAGTTTCAAGGAAAATGATCTAAATAAAAGTTGTAGGGATTTAAGTGAGTTACCTTATGATGACCTTGACTTTCATCTTGAGCTCTATTTTCAAGGTCATTTGAAAGTCACCTTGCATTTTTTAAATGAGAACCTTTATTTTTTATTATACTGTTTTTTCTACTAGGTAATTTGAACAACTTTTGTCTAAAACATTTTTTTATTTACCTAATATTTTTTTAGATATTTGAGGAAAACTTGATAACTTTTTCAATATTTAACTTACGATATCTCACTAACTATTTGTCGGCAGAAAAAGTGGTACCAGACTTTCTTGCTTTATTTAGTCCCAAGAATATATTATTACAACAGCGCCCTGACTTTTGTTAAATTACTGACTTTTTGAAATTTCAAAATCATCAAATTAACAAAAATCTTTTCATTCAGATCATTTTCCTTGAAACTTCAATACTGAAGGGTTATTAGGGTGGTCCGTTACTTTTGGAACACCCTGTATAACTAGACCAAGCATTCCCTCGAGGGGATGAAGCCGAAAATTGGCAGTTTACGACAAAGTAAGAACGTTGCACGGCATTAAACCTCTCTCATTCTATCCTATATACCAATGCTGGGAATTAAGTGAGCAGCGCGAGCCGATTTCAGAGGCAACACCCGCGCTTCCCCCACTACCTCTAGAAGCGCGGCGACCGAGCCGCCGATCGCGCGTGAGACGCTCTGCCTCAGGAACGGTCTCATATACGATATAAGATGGGATCGCACCCTCCGTCAAACCAAAAATAAAATATTTATTTATCCTTAAAAATAAATTCTTACTCTCATTAATGATGAAATATTACGCTTTTATTTCTAATATAATAAATTCTCTTTAATAATAATATAGTGATAACAATGATTAAGAATATAATTATTAAAGTTTTGTTAATAGATTTCCATATCATCCATGAGGTACTATTGTTGATGCGTTTTTTTTTAATGTTTTCCCCAGTAGGCCTACTCCACTAAAAATTAATGAAGATGAAATACATGGCTCAGCAGGAAAGCTGGAAGCGCCAAGAAAACGACCCATTTTTTTAATGAATGGTGACGGGTGACGAAAAATGGATCGCCTATGATAATGTAACGGGTAAAAGATTATGGGGGCACAGCAGCGAGCCACCGCAAACAACCTCGAAGGCGGGATTGCATCCGAAGAAAATAATGCTCTCCATATGGTGGGATTTCAAGGATGTCATCTATTACGAATTGTTACCGTCAGGCAAAACGATTGATTCAACTGTTCGATGTATACTGTTCGCAATTGACGAAATTGAATCAAGCAATCCGCACGTCCAGAATTGGTAAATCGCAAGGGTGTCGTCTTCCACCACGACAACGCCAGACCTCATACGTCATTGACCACTCGGAACAAATTGCTTCAACTTGGAATGTTTTGCCTCATCCTCCGTATTCACCGGATCTTGCACTTTCCGATTATCATTTATTCCGATCGCTGCAGAACTCTATGAACGGGAAAACCTTCAAGGATGAAGAAGCCGTTAAAAACTATCTGGATTGGTTTTTCGCTGATAAGCCCCAAACGTTTTACAAACGCGGCATAATGAAGTTGGTAGAAAGATGGCTAGAGGTCATCGATAAAGATGGCCAATATATAATTTATCTTGTGTATCAAAAAATTGTGTTTTATTCTATTCTAAAAAACCGAACGAACTTATTTGCCAACCCAATAACGTTATCGATACCTTTTATGTCCGTTTAGGACACTGCCAAGTTCTCGAAGGACATCAATTTGAATGTTTGATAAAATAAGTAGTGTTTTTATTTCTTCACATATACCAGTATTCCCATCCCAGTCTTGCCTTGGTCGGCCGGACATGCACACACACATTCGCGCGCGCATACACACACACAACAAAGAAGGTTTGGAGTCGTTAAATACTACAAGACTGACGAATCGTGGGGTTCTTATCTTTGTGTGACACACGCATACACACACACACACACATACACGCGCGCGCGCGCACGCACGCGCCGCACGCACGCACGCACACATGCACTCAGGAACGCGCGTGCCCGCATGAAGCCTTATCTTTCTTCTGTTGTCGCCGTGGGCCCTTGCTATCGCAAAATTTCAATAGAAATGTTCAAATGATCATAACTTTGCGAAAAAAAATCGTAGAGGCCTCGCATTATTTTCATCTCGGAAAGCCCTTTCGAACGAGCTCTCACTCAACCTCACATGCCATTTAAGATTTTTTGGCTCCTCCCTTCCCCCGACTCCCGGGGGTGGAGGTGGGTGTTTTTGTGGTTAAATAATAGACTTTGTGATTCCATTGTATCCCTATAAATTTCAATCCTATATCTCAAGCCATTCAAAAATTATTTAAGTGGCTCGGAACTTTTAGTAGGCGCTGTATATATATCTGCATCAGCAAGTTGAATATATATTATAAGCATAAATAATTAATAATTACATAATATGCAGAGTTATCGATATCATATATTTTTCTGATGAATATTTTGACATGTCATATACAGGGTGTGGCAAAAGTCTGGAAACACTCAAATCTCTTAAATTTTAGAAAAAAACGTTTCAAACAAAAGTTGTAAGGTTTAAAAAGATCACTCAACGGTAACATCCGCTTGACTTTGGGTGGCGTTGCCAAGGTTAGGTTAAGGTCAACCTGATATTTGTAAATGGAATCCCCCACTTTTTATTACATATGCTTATAGCTTATCTCGAGAGCTTTTCAAAACACTATAACAAAGTTTTTTTTTTGTTAAGTACTTTCCGAGTTATGAGGCACGAAGGTTGCAGTACCGTCGAAATTAGCATTACTCAAGATGTATCGCGTGGAGGTTGCACGGTCGGATTTACATCTCGTGTGTGCGTGTGTATATGCGTGCGTGTGTAAAAAAGTGAGTGAGTGAACGATTGACTAAGTATGCGTCTACAAATATCATATAAATGTTCGAATTGTTGACCTTCTTCAACTTGACACTGAAGCAGTCAATCATGAAAGCTCCTACTAAGATTTTCCAATGTTTCGGAGGTAATTAATGCCACATCAGTGGTAATTCGGTGTCGCAAATCATCCAAATTTTGAGGTTTTGTTTTATAAACGCTATCTTTTAAATAACTCCAAAAGAAAAAATCCAAGGGATTCATGTCAGGTGATCGGGGTGGTCACTCGATTGATCCCCTCTTTCCTATCTATCTTTCAGGAAAAATGTCGTTTAAAAACTGTCGTACCTGCAATCCAAAATGTGAAGGGGCCTAACCATCCTACTGAAACCAAACTGTATCAAAATTTAAACCGAACATATTGCGAATAACGGGAATAATATCGTTTCGAAGCATGGCAGCATATTTTTCAGCTGTTAAAGTTCCATTAATGAAGAATGGCCCTATTATGTGCGTTCCAACTATTCCCGCCCATACATAAATTTTTGTGTATATTGATTGACACAGTTTGGTTAAGATCGGTTGTCTGAGTGCGTACCGCCAGCTACAGTGTCAAATTGAAGAATGTCAACAATTCAAACATTTATATTTATAGACATATACTCATTCAATCGTTCACTCACTCACTTTTTTACACACGCACGCATACACACACGCACACACGAGATGTAAATCCGATCATGCAACCTTCACGCGGTACATCTTGAGTAATGCTAATGTCGGTGATACTGCAACCTTCGTGCCTCGTAACCCGGAGTACTCCAGGTACTTAACGAAAAAAACTTTGTTCTAGTATTTTGAAAAGCTCTCGAGGTAAGCTACAAGAATATGTAATAAAAAGTAGGGAATTCCATTTATAAATATCAGGTTGACCTTGACCTGACTTTGGCAACGTCACCCAAGCTCAAGCGAATATTACCGTTGAATGCGTCTTTTTAAACCTTATAACTTTTGTTTAAAATGTTTTTTTCTAAAATTCGTTTTTTAAGAGATATTTGAGTGTTTCCAAACTTTTGCCACACTCTGTATATTATTTTCCTAAAGATGTTTACTGTCAAATTTATGTAATTAGTACTTTCTCACTCTGTTCTACAGCTGTCAAACGCTTACAAACGACGTAAATAATGTGAATGTTGAATGCGAATGTGTACATTTGCATCGAATCGTGTAAACATTAAGTACATGAAATATATATTAAAAAAATAAGTATCAGAATAATACAATAACGAAAACTGCTCAATGTAGATGTATATCTTTACACTCAATATTTATATAACATACTTCGTTACATAACATGGTTCGTACTGCGCCATATTGCTTTTGACAGTCTATAGGATAGAGTGGAAAAGGTTTAATGCCATGCAACGTTCTCACTCTGTCCTAAACCTCGTCTATAAGCTGGTCGAATGCTTGATCTAGTTATATACGTCATTGGTCTAGATATACTATGGCCGGTATTCATAGACCGGTATTCATAATCAAATCTTATATTTAAGACTGTCTTAAATTCACTTTTAGATACCTTGTAGCCAATGAAATAATTTATACAGCATCTGAAGATGAACTTAAGACTTAAATATAAGATCTTAAATATAAGATTTGACTATAAATACCGGTCTATGTCTATGATCTAGGTATACTATTCATAGTCGGATCTTATATTTAAAACCGTCTTAAGTTTATCTTCAGATGCTGTACAAATCATTTCATTGACTATGGGGTATTTGAAAGTGAACTTAAGACGATTTCAAATATAAGACCTGACTATGAATACCTATGTCTATGATATATACAGGGGTCCATTTAACTTGAGATATTGAAATAACTCGAAAACAAAGAAAAAAACAAAAATCGATGAAACATGTGTCGAATGATTCCGAGGACAAGTAAAATGGCATAATTCCTTTTTCATTTGGTGGACGTTCTCAAGGTGACTTTAAGGTCAATTTTGTTATTTCAAATAAAAATCTATATTTTTTATAACGGAAGAATATTCTATTAGGAGTACAAATAAGTTTCCGCCGTTTGACAAAAGATGGCCCCACCAGAAGGTTATGTTGAAATTGTCAGATGTCAAATGTAATATCGTAAGTTTGGACATCTGATAACAACATAACCTTGAAGTATTAGTGACTCCGTATCAGCATCACATAATTTTTTTCGTACGAAAATGTCAAGTTTTGTGCCGAATAAGCGTCATTTGCGGAAACTTTTGATTTACTTCTTTAATTTGAAGAAATCTGCAGCTGAGGCGCATCGATTGCTTGTAGAAGCATATGGTGAGACTGCTTTAAGTGAGAGAAGTTGTCGTGAGTGGTTTCAAAAGTTTAAAAACGGTAAGTTTGACGTGGAAGACAAAGAACGTAGTGGAAGGCCGAAAGTGTACGAAGACACGGAATTGGAAGCATTATTGGAGGAAGATTCGTGCCAAACGCAAGAAGAACTTGCACTTACATTAGAAGTGACTCAACAAGCAATTTCACATCGTTTAAAATCGTTAGGAATGATTCAAAAATAAGGAAATTGGGTTCCATATAAACTGAAGCCGAGAGACGTTGAACGCCGATTTTGCACGTGTGAAATGCTGCTTGCTAGGCATAAAAGAAAGGGGTTTTTTGCATCGTATAGTCACTGATGATGGAAAATGGATCCACTACGATACCCCAAAAAAGAGGAAATCATGGGGACTATCTGGCCATGTTTCAACATCGACAGCTAAACCGAATATTCATGGAAAAAAATGCATGCTGTCTTGGTGTATTTGGTGGGATCAGCTTGGTGTCGTGTATTAAGAGTTGCTCAAACCGAGCGAAACCATTACTGGAGCTCTCTACCGAACACAATTAATGAGATTGAACCGAGCACTCAAGGAAAAACGCGCCCATTACTACTCCAGACACGACAAAATTATTCTCCTACATGGCAACGCTCGGCCACATGTTGCAAAACCGGTCAAAACCTATTTGGAAACACTTAATTGGGAAGTCCTACCCCACCCGCCGTATTCACCAAACATTGCCCCTTCCGATTATCACTTGTTCCGGTCGATGGCACATGGCCTATTTAAGCAGCGCTTTACATCATATGAAGATACTAAAAATTGGGTCGATTCGTGGATAGCCTCAAAAGATGAAGAGTTCTTCCGACATGGTATCCGAATGCTGCCAGAAAGATGGGAAAAAGTAGTGGCTAGTGATGGACAATACTTTGAATAAAATGTAATGTACCGTTCTTTCACAATAAATTCCTAATTTTTAATAGAAAACGGCGGAAACTTATTTGTACTCCTAATATGTAAAAAAAAAAAAATTAACTTTTGTTACATCCTACGGACTCCGCGTACTGTTACGTGCCGCAACATATATATTTTTCATTTATTTTAGTTATATTATCTTATGTGAATCATTGCAACGGCGACCACGACGTATATTCCTCCATACCTGCCTTATCTAATCCTGATGACCGATCTCATTCTAAAATATCAAACTAATAGATATCATATCCCCGAATTCCTGCCGAACCTCTCATCATCGGCTATGACTACCCTCGCGAGAATTTTATCTTTTTCCTTCCCTTCCTTACCGTCATTTTTCCTATGCTCACCGGTCAGTTCCCTGCTAGCAATCCTCAAGCGAACATCTAGCCCCTCTCTTTCGAGCGGTATTACGCTTTTGTTTAGAATTATAAAATAAAGTTAGTTAACAGTCGGAGGCATAGAAGCTGATTTCTCGTTCCTTCTCAATATTCGTTTCGCCGCATCATAAGCTACGGCAAACGTAACAATTGTTGGCAACAATGGGATCAAGAAGACGAAATAAAAACGACACGTAGAAGGAACGCGTAAGAAGAGACAGACATTAAGAAGATTGTTAAAAGACTAAGTTATCATCGAGAGAACAAGCAGTTGAGCCTGAGGAAATTGAGTCGAGAAAACTTCATTAATCGCAAAATTAACGAAGCAGAAAACTCAAGGTCAGCCGCAATCTCAAATTAGTGGACTCAGCCAGGGACGTCGAGCATAACACAGTCGGAGCCTGCTAACATCCTGATATTCGATTGACCGATCAATCCCCGACGAACGGACTACAATTCTCGAGGAAAAAGGCATAAGGATTCCGGGATCTTTCCGGAAGGAACATAGCAGCCAACATCAAGTAATCGACGAGAACGGAACTCCGTGGAAAGCTATACGTAAAAGAGTCATCAACTCAAGGACATCGTCATCCAAAGGACTTCGGAAGCATCATGCGACTCGTAGTAGTAACGTAAACTCATGAACTTTACTACTTACAGAGAAAGTAAGTCGCATTACCATATAATACGGATAGTTCGGAGAATAGCTCTATTAATAATAGTATAGATCATCTTTCTTATCGCACCTTGTTAAATATGGATCAGTCAGGTGCACCAGAACCTAATGTAAATCTCGGCGTTAATGAACATAGTCGTAGGTCCTCCATCGCGACAAACAATAGTTACTTTGCTGTCCGTGAAGGATTATCGCTTATACCTAAATTCGACGGAACAAACGTTCCGGTGAGTCAATTTATCTCGGGTTGTAAAGGAACTCTTACTTTAGTAGAGCCGGATGATCGAGAATTTTTCTTTAGAGCAATTCTGCAAACCAAATTAATCGGTGAAGCTGCACTGTTACGGTCTACATACACTATTAGCAATTTAGATACATTTTGCGCTATATTAGAGAGAGAATTCAACACATATCTAACAATAAGTTTCGAGCAATGAGAATCACAAGCAAGCAATTTGCAGCAATTTAGGGATGAACCCATCGAGGATTATGTTAATAAAACGAAAAAACTTCATAAAGATTTAGTACTTGCAATCACCAGCTACCCTGATCAAACAGCAAGAGCAGGACTTAAGAGTTTTGCTACTAATAAATTAATAAAACGTTTTATCGGCGGATTAGATAGGAATATTGGGCAACATTTACTAGCGCATGATTTTAACACTCTCGACGATGCAATTAAGAGAACCGTTAGCTTTATAAACGAATCACATTATTATACAGAAAGAATTCGAATGAACCAATCGTATAATTCGATTAATCGATCATACAACTCACAGAGAATGATTTGCAATTACTTTAGGAAATCTGGACATATTGAAAATGGATGTAGAACAAAATCTTACCATTCACAAAATCTACCCTATAAGAATCCTGATTTTAATAACTTTAATAACAATACTTGTTATCGGTGTGAACCGAACTCACAAAATAATAATAATAATTACCGTCAAAATGGATACGCACAAAATTCGTAATATCATTACAACGGTCCCGGTCCAAATAATCATTTCAATAGATATCGCGGAAATAATTTTAATACAAACAGACAAGGCAATCAGTTTAGTGGAAATAGTAATCAATTCGCCTTGTCGCCAGTTTTAAACTCTCAGGGCCAAACGCGAAGCGCGCAGCACCTAGGCCCACAATTGAGTCGCGCGAACCCGATAGAAATATCAGAGCAAGAACTCACACATATACAATCCGAACCACTTCAAGAAACCTCGTTTGCATCCCTTTCAACGAACTTAGAAACCCCTTAGATAGATTTTTATTGGATACAGGTGCGGATATAAATATTATTAAGGCAAACGCGTTAAAATCAGGAACGTTATTATATTATGATAATAAAGTTGAAATCCAAGGAATAACTAAGGAAAAACAAGTAACACTCGGAACGGTATACCTAATCTCAGGCACAGACGCTCATGAGTTCCATGTAGTCCCAAGTAAATTCCCCTTGAAAGAATAAGGAATAATAAGCTCGACCTTTTTTGAGAGAAGAAAACGCGAAGATAGATTTTGAAAAACGGACAGTAAAGACGGACAGATTAAAAATAATGTAAGCTATGAGTTAGAATATAGTAATCCGATTATATTGCCTGGTCGAAGTATTTGTCCTATCGCTATACAAACAAATCAATATAATGCGAGTAACGTAGATGTGTTCCTAGCTCATCAAGAAATACATCGAGGTGTTTTCTTGATAGAGAGTGTAGTAGAGATTAATCGCGGCAGAGCTTATACATATGTGATAAACACTAACGAAGAAAAATTACATTTAGAGATTCCCGTAATCAGTATAGAGTCAATGGAAACTACCATAAGCCCGAGGGACAGCTCTACATATAAAATAGATTCTGTGATCTCTAATAACTTATCGGAAAGATTAAAATTATTAAAAGAAAATCTACGATTACAACATTTAAACGAAGAAGAAAAACGCTCAATTTTGCCTTTAATAGAAAATTACAATGAAATATTTCATTTACCAGGGGACAAATTAAAAGGGACAAATAAAATAGCACATTCGATATCAACGACGGATAATGTACCCATATGCGTAAAACAATACAGATATCCATCTATACACAAGGAAGAAATTAAAGATCAAGTAACAAGTTGTTGGAACAGGGCATTATACAATCATCCATATCGCCGTATAATTCACCGTTGTGGATAGTTCCTAAGAAACTGGACGCCGACGGTAACAAAAGATGAAGACTAATAATAGATTTTCGCAAATTGAACGAAAAAACAGTTGGAGACGCGTACCCTTTGCCTAATATTTCGGATATCTTAGATCAGTTAGGTAAAGCTAGATATTTTTCATGTTTCGACCTAGCCTCGGGTTTCCATCAGATACCTATGGACCCACAGGATTCTATGAAAACTGCATTCAGTACGCCTAATGGTCATTACGAATATAAGAAAATGCCATTCGGCTTAAAAAACGCTCCCGCGACTTTTCAGCATCTAATGAATAGTATCTTAACAGGACTACAAAGCAATGTATGCTTTGTATACTTGGACGATATTGTTGTTTACGCTCAATCTCTAGAGGAACATAAACAAAAATTAAATCAATTATTTGAATGATTTAAAAATGCCGGTCTTAGCTTGCAACCAGATAAGTGCGAGTTCTTTAAAAAGGAATTAATTTATCTAGGCCATATCATAGCTGAGGGAGGAGTTAGACCAAATCCCGAGAAAATAAAAATAGTGGAGCAATATCCTATTCCCAAAAATTATAAACAACTTAGACAATTTTTAGGACTCGTAGGTTACTACCGAAAATTTATTAAAGATTTTAGTAAGCTCACGGAACCATTTACTTCACTTTTTAGAAAAAATGCATCATTTAAATGGGAAGTTAGACAACAAATAAATTTTGAAATACTTAAAGAATTACTATCTAAAGAACCAATTTTACAGAATCCCGACTTTAATAGAGAATTCTTATTAACGACAGACGCTAGTGACGAAGCAATCGGTGCTATTTTGTCACAAGGTAACATCAATAATGACTTACCAATCACCTATGCATCGAGAACACTTAATAAAGCAGAACGTAATTACGGTACTACCGAAAAAGAACTGTTAGCTATTGTTTGGGCAGTTAAACACTTCCGACCATATTTATATGGTAAGAAATTTAAAATAATCACGGACCATAAACCGCTAACTTGGCTTTTTAACGTTAAAGACCCATCATCTCGTTTAATGCGCTGGCGACTAAAGTTAGAGGAATACGACTACGAAGTATTATATAAAGAAGGTAAACGAAATACTAACGCAGACGCACTTTCAAGAATCCCGCAGGTAGCAAACGTACAGGCAGAACCATCAGGTAGCAAGGACGAAAACGTTAGTTATAGCCTATTCTTACAACACGCATTGAATGATTCATTATGGAAAACGGACAATATAACTCCACAAACTTCGGGTATAATAAAAGGAATATTAATAAAGGAAGCATACTCGACTCCTAGAATTAAAATCACATTATCAGAAACGGGAAATAAAACCGAGGATATTTCCATCGCATCAGAACACATTAAGCCGGAAATAGGAAAACATCCACCTATTATAAACCTAATTACACGGGAACATGAAACAACACCGATAAACTTGGAAACTATATTTAATTGTCTAATTGCATTAAAAAAATATGTTATTTTACACAATAAACAAGTATTATCAATAGCACCAATAAGAAACGCTACTAATAGAATTAAAATTTCCCAAATGATAAAATATCTATTTAAAGATACACCAATTCGGGTATATCTGTTACAATCCTTAACTCAAGAAATTAATGACTCAATAATGCAACAAAATATTCTCAAAGATTTATATAATTCAGCAGTTGGTGGTCATAAGGGCATAACAAAAACATTTAAAAGAATACAACAATATTATTCTTGGGATGGCATGAAACGGGACGTAGCGAATTTCGTGAGAACTTGTCATGAACGTCAAAAAAGAAAATTAATACGCGAGAAAACAAAAGCTCCCATGTTAATAACAGACACACCAAATGAAGCATTCGAAAAGGTAGCGATCGATATTGTAGGGCCATTGCCAGAATCAAGAAAAGGGAACAAATATATTTTAACCACGCAGGATCAGCTAACAAAATTTTGCACAGCATACCCCTTGCCTAATACTAATAGCATAACAATAGCTGATACAATCGTAAATAAATACAGGGTTCTCAAAAAGTCTTCGAACAATAAAATATCTCGAAAACAATCAGTTTTTGGAAAAAAATGTTTCAGACAAAAGTTGTAAGGTTTAAAATGATCTATTTACTGATCTTATCAGTTTGATCTTGGCTAGCGTCAACAAGGGCAAAGTCACATTGAACTTTTCAAATGGAACGCCTTACTTTTTTTAGCATTACCCAAGGTGTATCGCGTGGAGGTTGCACGATCGGATTTACACCTCTTGTGTGTGTGTGTGTGTGTGTGTGTATATGTGCGTGTGTGCGCGCGTGTGTATGTGCGTGTGTATGCGTGTTATGTAATAGAAACAAGGACCCCACGGTTCGTCACGCCCGTAGTATTTCATGACTCCAAACCCTTTCTGTTGTGTAAAGTGACTTTATCTCATCTTTTAAGATGTGCAACATTTTTCAATTAATTAAATTGTAACGCCTGGTGGGCGTCCGTGCGGGTCCTTCCCGCTAAGGAATGTTGTCGAGGGGTCTCGGCGAGGCGCGGCTCGCTGGAACCCAGCGGCGGGAAGGGATCGCGCTCAATTATTTGCTCTAATATTGATGTAATAGCTTTATTTAGAAGTGAACAGTGCTGAGATGGGTGGTGCATGCGGTCGGTGGGTGGTCGCTTGTTGAGCTCCGTCCGCGAAAAAGTTCGAGGCCGGCGGGCTGCCCGTGGCTCTTCGGGCCACTTGTTCGCACACTGGGACGCGGTCGAGGCTATCCGCGGGTATCTTTTCGTTGTCTACGGCAGGCGAGCACCGTCGTCTTTGAGATGGCGAGGACACGCGCCACAGGCAATGAGCGAGCACGCTCGCTCAGGGAGCGCGGCGAGAACGCTCGCCGTAGGGAGAGGGTGGCGAGTACGCTCGCTTTTATAGTAGGTGACGAGAACGCTCGCCTGGGAGAAGCCGGCGAGGACACTCGCTCTCGGGATGGCGAGTACGCTCGCTGTTAGAAAAGGTGGCGAGTACGCTTGCTTGATAGAAGGTGGCGAGTACGCTCGCTTGATAGAGGGTGGCGAGTACCTTCGCTGTTATAGAAGGTAGCGAGTACGCTCGCTTGATAGACGGTAGCGAGTACGCTCGCCCTGGAGAAGTCAGCGAGGACACTCGCTCTCGGGATGGCGAGTACGCTCGCTTTTAGAAGGTAGCGAGTACGCTCGCCCTGGAGAAGTCGGCGAGGACACTCGCTCTCGGGATGGCGAGTACGCTCGCTTTTAGATGCCAGAGAACTCTCATGCGGGTCGGTGCCTCGTCTCGAGGCATCGGAAGACAGGTCCTCTTGCCAGTCGCACGGCGCCTTATATTGGCCGCCCGTGCGACTCTAGTTCGTTCCCCTTCCGAATCGCGCGACACGGGGGGCACGTGATGTTCGCATGCCGCGCGCGCCGAGGCGGTCCTTGCCTCCACCCGCACGCCGCGTGCTCGCTCGCTCCTTTGTTCGCTCGCTCGCTCTCTCGCTCCCGTCACTCGCTCGTTCTTATCGCTCCTCTCGCTCGCTTGCATCCTGTGCAGGGTGCTTTCCCGCGGACTGCATTCGGCTCGGCCCGATACGTAACGATCGTATCGTTACAAAATGTTCAAATTGTCTTCCTTCTACCATTTGATAATGAGGTTTGGAGTCATGAAATACTACGGGAGTGACGAACCGTCGAGTCCTTGTTTCTGTTACATAACACCAGGGTTGGGAAAGTTACTTTTTAAAAGTAACTTGTTACCGTTACTTTCGGTAAAAAGTAACTCGTTACCGTTACTCGTTACTGATCTTAAAAAATAACGCGTTACCATTACTTGAAAGTAACGATATTTTATTTCGTTACTTTCCATTACATTCATCTAGTCAAAAAGAAAAATCAATATGTTCATATTTAATTTTATTGATTTAACTTTAGGTTTTATACTACACTCGAAAAAGAAAAATTGATAATTGCTAGCTGTTTGCATCCCAAATTGAGTTGGTTAGCTGAAGATAAGTGAAAACTTGCGCAAACGTATTTAGAAGATTTATAAGGAATTCCTTCAATTAAAAATTTTTTGATGTCTGATAAGCACAATAATAACGATGACTTTTTTAATTTTAAATAGCAAACATCAAATGAGAAATCTGCCTATGATGAATGGCAAAGATTTTTAAAGTCAACAGGCACTAATGTCCAAATATTAAATTCATATCCACTAATTAAGAAACTTTTCATTAAGTACAATACTTAATAACATAAAATAATAAAAATATTTAAATATATATATATATATATTTCTAATCGTCTTATGTCCGAGTTACATCTTTTTTTGTTGTAAATCCAGGATTATAAGAAAGGTGCTAAGACAAGATATAAATTAGATGACCGATCTCATTCTAAAATAACAAACTAATAGATATCATATCCCCGAATTCCTGCCGAACCTCTCATCATCGGCTATAACTACCCTCGCGGGAATTTTATCTTTTTCCTTCCCTTCCTTACCGTCATTTTTCCTATGCTCACCGGTCAGTTCCCTGCTAGCAATCCTCAAGCGAACACCTAGCCCCTCTTTCTCTCTCTCTCGAGCGGTATTACACTCTTGTTTAGAATTATAAAATAAAGTTAGTTAACAGTCGGAGGCATAGAAGCTGATTTCTCGTTTCTTCCCAATATTCGTTTCGCCGCATCATAAGCTGCGGCAACGTAACAGTACTCTAAATTCGTTATCAAGTAAGGCAAATTAAATTTTATATTATACGGCCAAATGTTCATGTTCCGCGACCCTCCGAATACAGTGACGACACACACAGATTTCTCTTTTTTTTTCTCTCTGCTTTAATCACCGAAGTTTCACTATTCCTGTCAGAAAGATCCGCTGAGTTATTGTAGCCAGATGTTTTCCTTTCCAAATAACCTTGAATAATTTCCTGTTTGTAGCAACAATTTTCTTTGAAGACGGACCGACCAGACAATCTTTCATACTGTCATATGACACTACTAGCCTTTGATCTTCGGAAACTCATGCGTTTTCCCACGTTTATTCATAAATTTTTATTGCACACAATCTCTGACTAGACCTAGCGAAACTTTGAAGTCTTTTACTGCCATAGATACCCGATCCTTTACAATATTCATCTCAGGCCTCCCTAAAACCCCATCCTCTCGACCGAGGTAACGTTTTGAGTAAAATGAAAAAGCTATGCCACTTCTACTTCTTCTCTCGACCGACCCGCAGCCAGGACAGAGTCTTCTCTTCAGCACCCCTTCAGGGTCTCTTAATAACCAAGCCTATTAGTGGCTTAGACAGATCAGATTTTCGCCAGTTGTTAATTATTCCGTGCAACGACCTAGTGCATTTTTGGACCATCGTGAGCAGTCCAGCGGAGAGCAGCTTCCTATTCTTGGCGCAAACATGGGTCATCCATCCTCACCGACACGCAGTAATTACACTCTTCATTTTCGACAAATAGCATAGATCCAGCAGTAAGTTATTTATACTTTCTTTTGCCTGAGTGACCCCTGTCTTTTTATTTTCTTCTTTTCTTCTCTCTTTTTTCTTTTCCTTTCCTTTGTTTCCCTTTTTCTAGTCCCTTGGCATTCCGTCTTAATTGTTAAATCAGGTGCCAGTGGTCCAATCTTTTCGATCAGTCGAATATAACGAATACGGAATTTTGCTCAGACCGCGATTGTTTATATATATATGTATACGTACACATTCATAAATCTTATAAATTCTCTTTCATTGTGAACTTCCGCTTAATTATCAATAAAACAAGTTATTTGTAATTGTAAGCCAATCACGTTTTCGAACTAATTATTTTACATAAAACATTCTCCCTTCCCTCAACTGTCACTCACGGTCCTATCTCAGGTAAAAGGATTCAATTCCTTGACCTAAATAAAGGACCACCGACGTATGTCCGCGCCAGATAAAGGGGTCATTCCGATCCTTGATCTGCACCGCAGACTTGCAAGTACGTCGGAGCATGTGAAAGTAAACGTCAAGTTGCGTTCCTCCTCCAGGACATAACACTTTTGTCCGAAAAAATTTTTATCTAATCATTACTTTCAGAAATATCGTACGAAGTAATACCGATTTTTATTCGAAACGAATAAAATAAACGTATCACAATAATGCTCAAAATGATGGCCTCCTATTTCCAAACATTTTGATCTGACCAATAATGCATATTATGCCGATTAACTTCTCCATTATTAGTAAAAGTAGATTCATCAGAAAATTGCGATTATATAAAAATTTTGTTTATAAGTGTTCCGTATCTTGTGTTTATACTGAACAAAAGAAGCACGATCGCGTCGCTGAGATATTTTGATTATTTCGGTCTTATTTTCTGATGAATCTACTTTTACTAATAATAGAGAAGTTAATCGGTATAATATATATTATTGGTCAGATCACCATCCAAGATGACTTCGCGAAGTAGAACATCAATGTCCATGGTCTGTTAATGTTTGGTATGAAATCATTGGCGATAAAATAATAGATAATAAGATAATAATAATCCTTTTTTATCAATGGTACACTGAATGGAATGAAATATGGAAACTTCTTGGATGTAGAATTACCCGTATTACTCGAAGAAGTAAGCCTAGCAGACAGAAGAAATATATGGTTTCAGCAGGACGAATGCCCAGCTCACTATTCGCGTTATGCACGCCAAATAATGAATCAGAAATATTCTGGTTGCTGGATAGGTCGAAGAGGTCCAGTTAACTGGTCGGCGAGGTGATTTAACACCGTTAGATTTTTATTTATGGGATCACCTTAAAGAAAAAGTTTATCACGATGATTCTATGAGCTCTACCTCCCACCTTAAAATTTGGAAGAACGTGCAGTCTAAGTATACTATGTCTATGATTCAGAATATGGGCCATAGTATATTGAAACTGCTTTCCCTTCGTATGCGAGAAAACAGATACAAAACAGACAGCATCCTTTTCTATGTGAGCTTTACCTTCACTTGTTAAACAATAAGTAGTCTAAGGCTGGTATTCAGAGTCGAATCTTATATTGACTAAGACTGTCTTAAGTTTATTTTCAAATGCTGTACAAATCATTTCATTGGCTATAGGGTATCTGAAAATGAATTTAAGATGGTGTTAAATATAAAACCTAGTTATGAATACCGGCCTAAGACTCATATTCTGAACTTTTTTATCGTTAAAGTAACTAAAAATGGCTAATAAGCCTCCTGATTAGTTGTAAATCACTTTCAGAGGCACTTTTAAAGATAAAAAAGGAATTCAGAATATGTACCTAAGTATACTATGGCTCATATTTTGAATTCTTTTTCATCACTAAAAGTGACTTTAAAGTGGCTTACAGCCAATCAGAAAGCTTATTAGCCACTTTTAGAGTCACTTTTGGCGATAAAAAAATGTTCAGAATATGAGCCTATGTTTATAATTGGAACACAGCCATTGTCTGCATCTCACTTTACTCGTTTTTTTATCCCCACTAGTGCAATCATCAATCTATTCTGTATGTTGATGAACCTTGCCTTAGGATCATTGACATCAGAGGCGCTTACCGATAGCTGTAATTACCGATAATTTTACAACTATTGATAAACACTTCGTAAATGTTATAATGTCAACGGCTCTAAGGTGGGGAACGCGACTGTCAAATCTATAGCTAGCAAGCATGCAGGTACAATAGGGGAAAGATGAGGGAAAAAATTCCCAAAAATTATTGGAAATGTGAAAATAATTCCGAGCACTGTCATAAATAATAAATTATGGTTGTTTAGAAAAATACTATCCATGGAGAAATTATACATTTATGAACAAAGCTAAGTTTGATTTAGAATTTATAAAGTCTATAACATACATAAATTATTTTTACAAAATTCTTATGTTCATATTTTGTTTATGCAACACCTCCAGAAAGATGGTTTGAAAACGTATAGGCCAAGATTGCAGATGATTACATTACATAATTATATTTTTTACTAGATTATTAACCCATTAACACCAAAAGTCCTAAAATATTTGCCTTACTTTACAATTGTATTTTATGTAGAGAAACATATTATATAAGGTTGGAATAGCATTTTCTTATGTTTTCGGAGTCGTTTTATAAGATTCCGGCATCAGAATTCGTTTAGATTCACAATAAAATCCAATATGGCGGAATTTTTGGAAAAAAGTCGTGAAAAATCGACAATTTTATTTCTTATAAGCTTGATTTCGTATCAAAAACGTTACTTTGATACAGGTACAAGTGTCACATCTTATCTCAAAAAGTGTTGAACTTTCAAGGTATGCATTGGTGAAAATGTGAATTCAAGATGGCTGCCTCAAAATGGCAGTTTGAGCGAAAAAAACTTAAAAAATAATGTATTTTTAGAATAACCGCAAAATCCTAGTATTTAGCATCAATTTAGTATCCAGGGTACTGATTTTAGGATATTTACTGACAACTAATTCATATTAGAGAATTTCAAAATGGCGGATTCAAGATGGCGACTAAAAGGCACGAATAATCGTGAAAATTTCCCGATTTTCATGAATTTTCTTCTATTATTTTCATACTTATGAAATATTGTCCCGACGTACACACGCACATATACAGGGTGGGTAATTATAAACTTACAAACTTTATAAAAAACATAAAAAACATCGAGATAAGTACAACGGAGGGAAAAAATTGGAATCGACTACGTAAAGTTTTGAGAAAAATTATTAAATAAATAAGGGAATAAATGCACAGTGGTCGGACATCGCCTGCTTCTCTACATATACTCCACATAACGACGTGCGCCGTTGTTGCCTGTCAATCCGGTCCAAGCTATGTGGAGTAACAGGCTCGCGATGTCTGACTGGATATTAAATTGATGCTAAATACTAGGATTTTGCGAAGTTATTCTAAAAATACATTATTTTTTAAGTTTTTTTCGCTCAAACTGCCATTTTGAGGCAGCCATCTTGAATTCACATTTTCACCAATGCATACCTTGAAAGTTCAACATTTTTGAGACAAGATGTGACACTTGTACCTGTATCAAAGTAACATTTTTGATACGAAATCAAGCTTATAAGAAATAAAATTGTCGATTTTTCACGACTTTTTTCCAAAAATTCCGCCATATTGGATTTTATTGTGAATCTAAACGAATTCTGATGCCGGAATCTTGTAGAACGACTCCGAAAACATAAGAAAATGCTATTCCAACTTTATATAATATGTTTCTCTACATAATAAAAATAAAATACAGTTGCAAAGTAAGGCTAATATTTTAGGACTTTTAGGCGTTAATAGGTTAAAATAGTCGTTATATCTTTTTCGTCGTTATAGCTTTTTTCATAAAAAGATTCACCTATAACTGTATTTTTATTATAAAAAATACAATTATTTAGTAGAAGAAAATTAATTTTTTACATATTTCATTATATTTTAGTTAAAAAATACGAAATTTATTAAGACATGATTGTGATATTAGTTAGGACAAAGGGATATTTTAGCCAAAGATTTAAAAGCAACTTTTTGCTAATGATTTTTGTTAATAGTATAACAGCTATATAAAAATTCTATATAAAAGTTCTACATAAACACTGTAATTTATAGCAATTCAATAGCAAAGTTAACATTATCAGCAATTTACTTATTAGAATATACTAAAGCAATTGTAAAAATCCAAATTTGCTTAATTTTGTTAAAAATATATCTATCTTAAGATCTTATGTACGTTTTATATAAATGCAATACATATAAATATTAATTTATAATGAAATCTTTCAAAATGCGTCATAGGTGCAAATAAGAATGTGTATTCGATAAAAATTGAAGATCATTTTTCTTGGTAAAAAGATTCTTACACACAAAAAATTATATTTTTGACTTATTTTAGTATGAAGATTCATCTTTATATTACAATTCTTTTCTATATTTTTTCTATATTTTATAAGAAATGAATCAAGAAATATATTTAAATATTTCTAATGCTCTTACATAAATTTTATTAATAAGCTGTTATAAATGTTAAATCGTTAATGGAAGTTTATTAATTAATATTATTATATCAATCGTTCTAAATAATTTTTTACAAAACTGTTGAGGTTTGTTGTGCGCCTCATTTATATAACCATGTACATGGCATGTAAATTATATTAGATATTTAAGAGTTAAGAAAACTTATATGATGTGAAGGAATGAAAAGAATATATTGTTAAAAAATTATTTTGACCACATTTAAAGGAGATAAAGTAATTTTAAAGATTCAAAAAAATTATGTTGGAATTTCTGTCCTATCATTATATATTCTCTTTCAAATTATGTAATTTTTCACATCTTTATACATCCAAAAATTTTTTTCACATCTTTACAAACATCGTAGATATCTATTATGTCTGTTATTACTCAGGATGTGCGTGTTGTAGCATTCCTGTGTCTTTAAAGACTCCTATAAAATTTTGATTTAAAATAATCATTTCTGAACGTAACATAAATTTTTTTTCATCAACCGGAGTGATTTTCTTAATCATTCGATTCGAATTTATAGGTAATTATTTATTCGTTATATAACTATCGTATCTTGACTGTATTACTCAACAAAGAACACGTGCGATATTGCAGATCGCAGTCTAAATATTAGGAAACGACGTGTTGCAGTAAAGGCAATATTTTCGGTATTAATTGTCAGCAGTCGCATTCAAGTGTACAATATTAAATTTGTACCTTTTGTTGACGGTTCAGTTTTTCAAATTTTTACATCTTGGCGATATAGTCAGTCCTAATTAACATTTTTTCACCACGTTTAATTACCTACAAAGTATAATTCCTATGGTATTTTAGACCGTGTATATTAATAGTGTTAGGTAAATGTTACAACGAAGTATCCGATGGTGTACTTTCATGATGACTGATTTGACTTAAAGAGTGTTGTAAAGCATCAGGTGTTAACCATTCCTTTGGTAAACAGCGTTGGAGAAATGGTACACATGAACTAAAATATGCAAGACGATTTACCCAACCAGGTATTTCTTGTCCACATAGAATCTGAAATATATTCATATTTACTATATAATTTATACAATATTCATTGATATTAAAAAAAGACAATATACCAATGTAAATTGACTACTGAAGTGATTACAGTTTTTATTCATGAGATGATAGCGGTCTCCTCTGAAATCTTTGCCTAATTCTGTAATAATTCTAGAAACATCTTCTTCTGTAAAATCTGTATATCCAATATGAACAGATTGTCTATAAAATAAATAAAATTACATTAATTATTCATATCAAATATTTAATGAATATTTATAAAGAGTATAAAATAGGAAAAAATATAAATTTTACCTGTATCTAAACTGTTCACCTAATTCTTCAGCTACCCTTGGTGTAATTTCAAAAATACCACTTCTAGGTTGAGCATGACCACCATATGCATATTCTATGGTAGAAATATGCTTGATATTATATACATTTCCATACATTTCATACATTTTATATTATATACATATTTCATAATTTTTGTGTCATACTTTATTTTTTAAGTACATACCTGTCCCATATATCTCCACTCCAGAATGAAATACACCAAGTCCAATAGGTGTAGTATATTCATTTATCCAATACTATAACATAACAGTCACTGAACTAAATTACATTAAATACAATAAAAATACTTTTTTTGATATTTGTAAATAATAAGATAATAATAAATTCAACCCTTAGCACTCCATTGGCTCCACTGTGGGGACATTCTCTATGAATATGATTACGCTCAAGATACTTTGTCATTGTCGGCGTTGGCAATTGTTTTTGTACTTAAAACGTTTTATACTTAAAACTTCTGTAATTTTGAAGTTAAATTATTTTTTGACTTTTTTTATGATTAAAAATCTGGAGAAAAAAGAATGTTATGATGAGAATTTAAAACTGAACGGTAGTGAAGACGTATTTAATTTTGAAGTATTAAGAGATAATTTAAATATTTTAACATCTAAAGATAATTTTGATTATGATTCTGATACTTCTAGCAGTGGTAGCGAAATTGTAACACGAAAAAGACGAAAAATGAGAGTTATTAAAAGTGAAAGCGAAGATTCGTTAGAAGACTTAGATAAATGCACATGGGAGACTATTTTCAAAGATATCACACTATGGTGAATTACAAAATTTAAAATTTTTATTTACAAGAGGAAAAGCATATTTATAAAATAAATAAAAACAAATACATTCATAAGTACTTATCATTTTTTCCGTTCAAAATAAAACTCTTTTTTCCCAGACGCTTCGCTGCAAAAGCATACCAGAGTTGCTAGTAGGCAATGGTAAAGAAACACGCGGAGTGCAAAGAGTTAATAGTAAAATACCCTAAAAAGTAAAAAAAACATTCAAATATTGAGCGTTTATACTCGATTCCGAGAGTTTACTCTCGAAATTTGGGTATATACACTTATATTTTAAATGTCTATACTGAACACTGAGTATTCATATTGAACATGGAGTGTTTACACTCTAACAATGAGTGTTTTCCTCTAACTTATATTAAATATTAAATATTAATTATTAAATAATAATTATTAAAGATTAAATATTAATATTCACACTTGAATGTACACCTTAAAAGATGAAGTGTATACACTCAATAACTGAATATTCGCATTCCAATTTGAGTGTAAATACCGCATATTTAAAAGTTTAGTCTGAACACTTGAGTATGACACTGAACAGATAAATATAAACTCTAAACTTTTGAATGTTAATCTCTACATTAAATATTCTCAAGAATTACCAAGTGCTCACTCTCTAATGATTTTGTATTAACGCTGAAATGTTAAGTGCGAATGCCCGTAAATTTTAAGATTGCTTAAACATGATTGTTTAAATTGTATAAGTAAATGCAGCCAACTTAGAATATTACGATTGCAATTTAAATAATAAATTCTCTTTATACAGTGCCTACCAAAAGTTCGGGGCCACCTAAATAATTTTTGAACGGTTTGAAATATAGGATTGAAATTTATAAGGATTCAATGGGATCACAAAGTCTATTATTTAACCACAAAAACACCCACCTCCCCACATCCCCGGAGGCTGGGGGGAGGAGGGAGCCAAAAAATCTCAAATGGTATGTTGGGTTGAGTGAGAGCTCGTTCGAAAGGGCTTTCCGAGGCGAAAACAACGCGAGGTCGCCGAGGTCTCTACGATTTTTTTTCGCAGAGTTATGATCATTTGAACATTGAGATTTTGTGAGGGCCCACAGCGACAACAGAAGAAAGGTCAAGCTTCACGCGGGCACGCGCGTTCCTGTGTGTGTGTGCGTGCGTGCGTATGTGTGTGTGTGTGTGTGCGTGCGTGTTCGGCCAACTAAGGCAAGACTGAGATAGGAACACTGGCATATGTGAAGAAATAAAAACACTAATTATTTAATCAAATGTTCAAATTGATGTCCTTCGACAACTTAGCAGTGTCTTAAACGAATGTAAAACGTTTCAATTACGTTAGTTAAAAAATCGGGTGTAATTGAATTTGAAACGTTCACTATTTTTTCCCGCAGCTCTTCTAAATTTTCGGACCTAGTCTCATAGACCTTTGTTTTCAAAATTATTGCAATTTGCTAAGAAACCAAGTGATACCGGCTATTCAAGATATTGCTGGAGAAGCTTTCCACAATGTTTGGTTTCAGCAGGATGGAGCCCCAGCTCATTTTTCTCTGTAAGCTCGAAATATTCTAAACGATATTTTCAGTGATCGATGGATTGGTAGAAAAGACACAATAGAATGGCCACCGAGATCACTAGATCTAACCCCATTAGACTTCTTTTACTACGGGTATTTGAAAACAAAGATCTATGAGATTAGGTCCGAAAATTTAGAAGAGATGCAGGAAAAAATAGTGAATGTTTCAAATTCAATTACACCCGATAGTAGTATGTGGGCAGGTATGGCCCGTCAAAACATTCCCCCTCCACTCGACCCGCTGGCGCCACTAAACCACGCCCACCGGCGCCGGCGGGTCGAGTGGGGAATTTTTTGACGGGCCATACCTACCCACAGACAAAAACTAATCGACTTTTGAAATAAGCAAATTATGACCGTCATTATTAGAGAGTTTGACAATTCTGACTTTTGATCAGCTACTTAATTTGCATATTGCATTTGCGGAAAAACTCTGTGGAGTTGTGCCGGATTCGAACCTGGGGACCTCTGGCTCTTGAGTCACGCGTCTTACTACTACGCTACCGCTATACCCTGATGGAAACTAGCTATATCGTCTACATACGGAAAGTATCGACGACACAGCTTTTAGAAAAACTCTGTAAAGGTCTTGCTGGATTCGAACCTGGCACCTCAGGCTCTTGAGTCACGCGTCTTACCACTACGTTACCGCTATACCCTGATGGAAACTAGCTATATCGTCTACATACGGAAAATATTGACGTCACAAGTTTTGAAAAAAACCCTGTAAGGCCCTCTGTTGGATTTGAACCGGAGCCTCTGTCTCTCGAATTAAGCCGTCTTACCACCGTACTACTTACCTGTGTGTCCCCATCGCTTTCGAAAAATTAAGTTAAGTTGGGTTTTGTTACAACGAATTGGAGATCGCTGGGGAAGAGAAAAGAGATGGAGAGAAAGAAATATACATTTTTATAAAATAAATTTGCATTTATTTTTGAAGTTACATAAAGCTATTGTTGGAAAACGATACTATCAGTCTATACATACCCCCTGAATATTTTTACTTGTGTGTCCCCTTCGCTTTCGAACTCGAAAAATTAAGTTAAGTTAGGTTTTGTTACAACGCATTGGAGATCGCAAGGAAGAGAAAAGAGGTGGAGAGAAAAGAATATACAACATTTTTATGAAATAAATTTACATTTTATTTTTTGGAGTTACATTCATAGCTTTGCAAACACTCGTAGCATTGAGCGTTTGTTATAATCTCGTGTATAATTTCATTTAAATGAATCGTAGTCAATTCACGGAATACAATATTAAAATATGTGTCTAAAAATTGTAAATTTTTCATTTGACGTCGTACATTTTCCTCGATTTTGCGATATTTATCAACGAACGTCTGTTTTACGAAATCTTCGTTTACACCTTCCTTCGTGAGATTAAGTTCTATTTCGGCTACTAAAATACATTTACAATTACTCACAAGAGCGGCAACCGCTTGTAACTGCTCGTATCGGGTGTCGATACATTTTGTGACAGTTTGCAGACCATCGAAAGATGTTTTCTGCATTATAATATTCTCTGTATACAGCTTACGCTTCTTCAGCGGCGGTTGCTTCAGATGCGTAGACTCCTCCGATGTTTTCTTCGCAGGTCCGCTCTCGTCCAGCATTTTCCCTCGCTGACTCACCATTACAGCTCGTGCACCGTACGCTGAGGTAAAGTTGATGCTGATATTGTTGATGATGATAGGGGTTGGTGTATTCTCATTTTCCCCACACAAATAAGAATTTGCAGAGGGTATAACGTCTTTAAACTTCTCCCACGTATTCAAATCAAGGAGAATTCCTGAAGACGTGTTCCCCATGATCCTGATCGTTGGCTCAAATGGACCCATGTCGTACGTGGTGCGCAATCCAACCTGCATCCTCTTAGTGTCCGAATTGTTGAGCGCGTACGTCGTACATAGAAGCATGTTACGGTTGTTTCCGACTTCTGTAGAGAGACTGCTTCGTCTTCTTCGACGTCTTCTTGAGAGCGGTGTCCACGTTAGCACAGGACATTTTCTTCTAAGAACTTGTAAATAACTTGTAAAGAACTTGTAATAACGAGAACTAGCTATGCTGCAAGTAGAACCAACGGAGCTCGAATGCTTCACCAGTCTCAGCTCCGTATGGCTTTCCCCGTAGAGAATAGAAAAAAGTAGTGGGGGGTGGTGATGCGCAGGCGTAAAAGATCTACAACTACTTATCTTTTTCAAAATGATATACAAAAGTTGTATCATTAACGTTTACTTAGGATGGTAGATAAGTCCCTGTATCGATAACATACAATTTCTGAAACCGCTTCTCCGGGGACGATTAGATATACCTCGTTATATTAGCTTATTGTTATGTTAGATTAGATATACCGCTACGAGCGTGGGAAAATCCGTTAAGAATACATTAAAAGGAGATTATTACCGATAATTTTTTCATCTTTACTTTTCGAAGATATGGTTTGGAGAAAATTTTAAAAGCGTAGAAAATAGAGTAGAGGAAAAGCTGACGAAGACACCGTCTTTCGTCTTTTCGTTCAGTTCCTCCGCAACAACAGACGCGTATTGCAGCATTTGCTTAAGTAATGTCGAAGAAAGTGTTGAGAAGATGTCGTTGCTCGTTGAAACCGTTCGCGAGTGTATTATCGTGGCATCGATTATAAATCCTCTCATCGAACGCGAGAGGTATTTGCACGAACTCGTGGCTAATAACGATGAGTGCAATTATTTAACGTTTTATAGTTTCGCGGCCTCATGCAGTAGTACTCTGCTGGGAATGCTATTTGCATGTAGGCATTTTAAAAGCGATCAGAGACTTTGTGAAATTGCTGTGGATATTGTGGAAGCTCGAAGATTGTTCGGAGAAAATGAACTAGATATCGGTAACCACGTCTGTGACATGTTCCTTACTTCATCGTAAGTCTTTTATTATTCATTTCTAAAGCAACATAAGAAATAATTCATATTGTCGTCGGTTTTCCCATTAACTTTTATCTTTTCTCTCGTTCAGTCTTTCTCAATGCTTCTCTCGAAAACGAAGAGCATCGAAAGAGCTTTTCCCTGAACAGACAATCTCACCGCCCACATTACGACATTCCAACAACGAAAAAGTAGAAGAAACGTTGAGGAATGACACTGCCCACAGTTCATCAGCAGTCTCTAATTACACAACCCGTGAGGAGATGCATGATATTGAGGAAGCATCGGCTAAAGAGGCACAACACAGCCGTCTCCACGCCAAGCCCTTCGACATTCGTTTCTTGCTCGAAAACTATCACTTAGGTAGGGTGATATTGAACTCGTAATTCATTTCTACGCGTCATGCGTAAAATTTAAGAAAATTAAAATTAAATTTTTACAGTGCAACAGGGTGGTGGGGGCGAACAGTCAGATTTCCATGACGTAGACAAGCACAACGAAAAAGAAGAGGACGTTGTAGGAGAAGGAGGGGAACAATCGAACGCACCGGAAACCACCCTAATTAGAGCTAATATTAGCGAGACCGACTATAAATTTATTCAAATTTATGGTGAAAGGATGCGTAAATTTAGAAAATTTAATATTCTCGGTAGGGAAGCGCGCATCAAAATTAGGCCTCCCCCCGACGATAACGATATCGTGCTTTACCTCGAAAATGCTTTCCGCGAAATCTATGCCTACGCTGTTAACTCGGTCGGTCTAAACGACTACGTCGGGTTATCGTTTGCTTCAGCAGACTTAACTCGGGGACCTGCAGGTTTATCGTTTCGCCCAGCACGTGACTTGAGCTATGGAGATATTTGGAATCTTGTGAGCTCGCTAGTTCAAAGCGCTGGAGGTCACGATATACTGGAGCATTTTACAGTTAATGTTTTCAATGTCACGTTACCTTCGGGGCAAGGCGCAAAACCAAACAAATTAACGCATGAAGGGGTTGCAAAACGTTCGATCCTTATTATAAACAATACAGATAATCTACCAGGTATGTCGGTAATTACTTTCCGGTTTTTGTAACAGATGTCACTAGCCATAAGTATGCAATGTTTATGATTTTATATATATGTCATTTTATTCTACTGACATTAACCTCAAAACTACACAAGTTACGTTCCGCCAAAATAACAGCGTTATAGATTAATAGTTTTTTGAAAATGTCGAGTTTTGTGCCTAAAAACGTGCATTTGCGGCATTCATTACTTTTCTTGTTTAATCAAAAGAAAAAAGCCGCTGAAAGTCATCGTTTGCTGGTAGAGACTTACGGTGAGCATGCTCCAACCATAAGAACATGTAAAACGTGGTTTCGACAATTCAAATGTGGTGATTTCAACGTTCAAGACAAAAAATGTCCTGGT
The DNA here is from genome assembly GCF_003227715.2 of Harpegnathos saltator. Taxonomy (NCBI): domain Eukaryota; kingdom Metazoa; phylum Arthropoda; class Insecta; order Hymenoptera; family Formicidae; genus Harpegnathos; species Harpegnathos saltator. Next base: position 88,788 of record NW_020230559.1, on the reverse strand, counting down.
AAAACGTTTGAAGATGCGGAATTGCAGGAGTTATTGGATGAAGACCCAACACAAACTCAAAAACAATTGGCAGAAAAGTTGAATGTGAGCCGAGTAGCAATTTGTGAACGATTACAAGCGATGGGAAAGATCCAAAAGATGGGAAGATGAGTGCCACATGAATTGAATGACAGGCAATTGGAAAATCGAAAAATCGTCAGTGAAATGCTGCTTCAAAGGTATGAAAGGAAGTCATTTCTGCATCGAATAGTAACGGGTGATGAAAAACGGATTTATTTCGAAAATTCCAAGCGAAAAAAATCATGGTTATCACCTGGCGAAGGCGGCCCATCGACTGCAAGGCCAAATCGCTTTGGTCGCAAGACCATGTTCTGTGTCTGGTGGGACCAGGTTGGTGTCGTATATTATGAACTGTTGAAACCTGGAGAAACAGTTAATACTGATCGCTACCAATAACAAATGATCAATTTGAACTGTGCATTGATCGAAAAACGTCCACAATACGCTCAAAGACATGATAAGGTGATTTTGCAACATGACAACGCGCCGTCTCATACAGCAAAACCAGTCAAAGAAGTGTTGAAATCACTTGGATGGGAAGTTTTATCGCACCCGCCGTACTCTCCAGACCTGGCTCCATCCGACTACCACCTTTTCGCATCGATGGGGTACGCGCTTGCACAGCAGTACTTCGCCGATTTCGATAAAGTTAAAAAGTGGCTCGATGAATAGTTTAGCTCAAAGGAGAAACAGTTCTTTTGGAATGGCATCCATAAATTGCCTGAGAGATGGGCAAAATGTATGGAATCAAATGGCCAATACTTTGAATAAATATATTTTAACTATCCATTGTAAATAATGTGTTTTCTTTAGCGAAAAAACCGGAAAGGAATTACCGACACACCTGGTATGTTTCCCGCGTTCGCTTGTAGCTGTAATGATTTATAGCGAACGCGGGAATGTGTGCACTGGGGAGCTTCACGCAAAATGGAATACTGTGAGAAAACAGAATTCTGTGATGCAGCGAGAGCTAGCACTCGAACTCACGCGGAAAGCTGGCGTTTCTATACCCGATGAAGGATGTAACATTCCAGAGTTCGAACGTTTCCAACTCCATCTCGCAAGGTACGATACGACGATCACTGTTTATAATTTTAGCTCTTTTGCTCGTGGTGCGCCACCGTTATACGATGGCAGCGGGGTGCTCGTCTCTCTAGGTCGCGCGGTTAGACATAAACTAAATATCATGTATTACGAACGCAGTCGCCACTTTAATCCAATATTGAATTTAAGAGCTGCTAGTGGAAGTAGGGGGCTATTGCGTTCGTTGCAACCGTGGATATAAACCTGAAAGGGGACATCGATGTTCAAATGCGTGTCTCCGGTGTTTCGCCGTTCCGTCGTGTGAAGAAACGGTTCAACTAATCCATTGTAGCATGTGTCAACGGGCGTTTTACGGTAGCGCATGCTTCGAACGACATCGAGCCCCAAAGTCATACAACGTCGAGACAACATCGAGTGTCTGTAGCATTCTCCGGATTTGCAATAAATGCGGTCGTTTACAAAACTCAAGAAAAAAAACATAAATGTGGTATGATTTATTGTCGTATTTGCGCGTCGTCAAAACCACTGAACCACCTCTGTTTCATGCGCCCGCTTCGTCACACCGACAGATTATCGAAAAATCCAACGCGAGCGGAAAATATTAGTGAAACTGAAACTGAAACGGAAGATGAAAATAATAAGAACGTAGAAACGAGCGAACGCGAGAAAGGTCGCGTCGCATTTGTGTTTTATGATTTTGAGACACGGCAGGATGATGTGGTCGAAGGCAGTGAAAATGTTAAAACGCATTCGATTTTCAACGAGATATTGGTCTATTGTCGCAACGACGTGGATATTCTCCGTCGAGCATGTCTCGCCTTTCGTAAAATTTTTTTGGAACGGGGAAAAGTATGTCTCTTCGAAGAATGTACAACCATCGCTTCCACTTGTATGCGAGTTTTCTGGAAAAACTTTTTGCATGAGAAAGAGATAGGTATCATTCCGACGGGGGGTTACAGACGTGGTAATAATCAATCGGATAAAGCTCTTCAATGGTTGCTGTGGAAGGAACGCGAACTCGGGCGTGTTATAATTCATGCTGGTAGAGGACGGGAACAACGTTCATCAGATGGTACATTAGTTGACGGCTATTACGAGTCGGAAAATCCACCGCGAAGACATGTTCTACAATTTCACAGGTGCTTTTGGCATGGATGTCCTGCATGCTTTCGAGTGAACCGCGATAGACCACTCTCGATCAGTGTACACGCAGATACGATCGACGCACGCTACGAACGCACACTCTCAACGTCAAGTCGTCTTCAAAAACAGGGATATTTCCTTACGGAGAAATGGGAATGCGTCTTCAGTCGAGAGCTGCGTGAGAATCAGGAGATGCGTGATTTGTAGAAAATCAGCCAATGCTACGAACCATGCCCCTCGATCCTCGCGACGCATTCTTCGGGGGTCGCACAGGAATATCGTCACGCAGTACGAAGTTACGGGGATGAGAAGATACGTTACGTTGACGTATGCTCTCTATACTCCTATGTGCTGAAGACAGGCGCTTTTCCGATCGGACATCCGGAAGTTTACGTGGGTAAAGAGTGTTCCAACTTAATCGATGTGGCTCCTGATTTTAACTTTACTACGGTGGAAGGACTCGTACAATGCAGAGTACTCGCACCAGTGAACTCTTTCACCTCGTACTACCGTTTCGCACGCAAGGTAAATTATTGTTCGCACTCTGTCGCAGCTGCTGTGAAACATTCTCTCAAATAGCGTGTACACATGAGAATCCAGCCGATCGTGAATTCGAAGGCACTTGAGTCTCTTGCGAACTACGAAGAGCCATTGAGAAAGGCTATCGTGTGACATCTGTGAGCGAAATATGGAATTATAAAATCTCACGATACGATCCTAGTACACGGCAGGGCGGATTGTTTGCCGAATATATTAATTGTTTCCTACAGCTTAAGCAGGAGGCCAGCGGCTGGCGAACGAATGCAAGGATAACGACGAGAACGCAAAAGAAAATTATTAAGGAAGTATAAAGAATTGAGGGGTTGTTCTCGATAGGTGTAATATAGCGCGGAATCCCGGTCTACGCTCGGTTGCAAAGTTGTGTCTGAATTCCTTCTGGGGAAAATTCGGTCAACGTTCTAATCTACCGAATACAGAGATTGTTAGAACGCGAGAACATTTATTATCTTTGCTCACAAGTCCCGAGCATGAAATAATAAATATTTTGCCTGTAAACGACGACGTGATCTACGTCACGTGGCGACTGCGACAAGAGGCGCTCGTACCTTCTTCGATGACAAATGTAGTAATAGCGGCTTACACGACGGCGCAGGCACGACTAAAATTATACGAATATTTAGAAAAATTAGACCGCCGTGTATTATTTATGACACCGATTCCTGTATATATGTGAGCACCGGTAACCCCAATGAGTACGAACCGGCGTACGGATAATTTTTTGGGTGATATGACGGATGAGCTTGAGAACCATGGTCAAGGTAGTTACATAGAGACCTTATATCCGGAGGCCCAAAATTTTACTCCTACGTTGTACGTACTCCGCAAGGTAGAACTCACGAAGTTTGTAAAGTAAAGGGGATAACCCTAAACTTCGAAAATTCGAGATATATTAACTTTAGCAATATAAAAAATTTATTAATAGCCGGAAAAATAACCGAAAACGAGAAAAATGATGAGAGGGAGGAGGATTCGCGGAAAACGTCGATAAATTTACGTTTTAAGAGCGATTCGGCGTACCGCATTTCACGACGTCGTAACGAGAAACGAGAGCAAATCATGCAAGTCTGTGCTGCTAAAACGTAGATTCGACATAACACAGGACACTCTCTGCCATATGGCTACGTGGCGTCGTAAGAGAGTAGTCGGTTGATCCTTCTCCTCTTTCGAATCTGAACACTTATTTCTAGAGAATAAGAAAATGTATAAATGTAAATATAGTGTTAAGTATTCTGTGTAAAAATATATGACTGTTTTCTCTCAATAATGACTTATCTGTATATTGCGTACACAGGGATATGAGCTAGTGGTCCCGTTATGGAAGACTCCTCGGCGCGGGGTTATAAGACCATCACCGTTTCTTCTTTTCTTCAGTATTTATGTAGCTCACTAGGTAACAGAATCAATCATTTAGCAAAATGGACGTTCGCTGGAAACATCCTTGGACATCTATCGTTTGCGGTCCTACGGGCTGTGGGAAAACGGTTTTCGTAAAGACTTTTCTTCGTTATTTACCTGCAATGGCGGATACCCGTTTCGACAGGATCCTATTCTATTATGCCGAGTGGCAAGAGACTTACCGTCAATTACAGCAAGAAGTGACGAAATCAGGCCGTTGTATGATAGAATTTCGAGAAGGCTTACCGCGCGCGGATGATTATTCAAACGACCCTCTTGTCGCGAAATTGGTGATAATAGACGATCTCATGAGGGAATCGTCATCGTGCGAAGTAATTGTCGATCTGTTCACAAAGGGGAGTCATCACAAAAACCTTAGTGTTATACTCATTTCGCAAAATCTATTTCATCAAGGNGAGGTATTTCAGGCAAAGGATTATTCCCTCATTTATTTAATACCGTCGAAAACCAATATTACACCGGCCATTACCGGATTTCGGTATTTCTCACCAGATACGATGAAACCGGATGAACGTGAAGAGTTTTTAGCCTGGCATGCGGAGATGGTTAGTAAAAACGTCGAGTTCGATTTTCAACGAGAGATATTGGTCTATTGTCGCAACGACGTGGATATTCTTCGTCGCGCATGTCTCGCCTTTCGTAACATTTTTTTGGAACGGGAAAAGTATGTCCCTTCGAAGAATGTACAACCATCGCTTCCACTTGTATGCGAGTTTTCCGGAAAAAATTTTGCGTGAGAAAGAGATAGGTATCATTCCGACGGGGGTTACAGACGCGGTAATAATCAATCGGATAAAAGCTCTTCAATGGTTGCTGTGGAAGGAACGCGAACTCGGGCGCGTTTATAATTCATGCTGGTAGAGGACGGGAACAACGTTTTATCAGATGGTACATTATTGACGGCTATTACGAGTCGGAAAATCCACCGCGAAGACATGTTCTACAATTTCACGGGTGCTTTTTGGCATGGATGTCCTGCATGCTTTCGAGTGAACCGCGATAGACCACTCTCGACAGTGTACACACGGATACGATCGACGCACGCTACGAACGCACACTCTCAACGTCAAGTCGTCTTCAAAACAGGGATATTTCCTTACGGAGAAATGGGAATGCGTCTTCAATCGAGAGCTGCGTGAGAATCAGGAGATGCGTGATTTTGTAGAAAAATCACCCAATGCTACGAACCATGCCCCTCGATCCTCGCGACGCATTCTTCAGGGGTCGCACAGGGAATATCGTCACGCAGTACGAAGTTACGGGGGATGAGAAGATACGTTACGTTGACGTATGCTCTCTATACCCCTATGTGCTGAAGACAGGCGCTTTTCCGATCGGACATCCGGAAGTTTACGTGGGTGAAGAGTGTTCCAACTTAATCGGTGTGGCTCCTGATTTTAACTTTACTACGGTGGAAGGACTCGTACAATGCAGAGTACTCGCACCACGTGAACTCTTTCACCTCGTACTACCGTTTCGCACGCAAGGTAAATTATTGTTCGCACTCTGTCGCAGCTGCTGTGAAACATTTCTCAAATAGCGTGTACACATGAGAATCCAGCCGATCGTGAATTCGAAGGCACTTGGGTCTCTTGCGAACTACGAAAAGCCATTGAGAAAGGTTATCGTGTGACATCTGTGAGCGAAATATGGAATTATAAAATCTCACGATACGATCCTAGTACACGGCAGGGCGGATTGTTTGCCGAATATATTAATTGTTTCCTACAGCTTAAGCAGGAGGCCAGCGGTTGGCCGAACGAATGCGAGGATAACGACGAGAACGCAAAAGAAAATTATTTAAGGGAGTATAAAGAAATTGAGGGGATTGTTCTCGATAGGTGTAATATAGCGTGGAATCCCGGTCTACGCTCGGTTGCAAAGTTGTGTCTGAATTCCTTCTGGGGAAAATTCGGTCAACGTTCTAATCTACCGAATACAGAGATTGTTAGAACGCGAGAACATTTATTATCTTTGCTCACAAGTCCCGAGCATGAAATAATAAATATTTTGCCTGTAAACGACGACGTGATCTACGTCACGTGGCGACTGCGACAAGAGGCGCTCGTACCTTCTTCGATGACAAATGTAGTAATAGCGGCTTACACGACGGCGCAGGCACGACTAAAATTATACGAATATTTAGAAAAATTAGACCGCCGTGTATTATATTATGACACCGATTCCTGTATATATGTGAGCACCGGTGACCCCAATGAGTACGAACCGCGTACGGGTAATTTTTTGGGTGATATGACGGATGAGCTTGAGAATCATGGTCAAGGTAGTTACATAGAAACCTTTATATCCGGAGGCTCAAAATTTTACTCCTACGTTGTACGTACTCCGCAAGGTAGAACTCACGAAGTTTGTAAAGTAAAGGGGATAACCCTAAACTTCGAAAATTCGAGATATATTAACTTTAGCAGTATAAAAAATTTATTAATAGCCGGAAAAATAACCGAAAACGAAAAGATGATGAGAGGGAGGAGGATTCGCGGAAAACATCGATAAATTTACGTTTTAGAGCGATTCGGCGTACCGCATTTCACGACGTCGTAACGAGAGACGAGAGCAAATCATGCAAGTCTGTGCTGCTAAAACGTAGATTCGACAATAACACAGGACACTCTCTGCCATATGGCTACGTGGCGTCGTAAGAGAGTAGTCGGTTGATCCTTCTCCTCTTTCGAATCTGAACACTTATTTCTAGAGAATAAGAAAATGTATAAATGTAAATATAGTGTTAAGTATTCTGTGTAAAAATATACGACTGTTTTCTCTCAATAATGACTTATCTGTATATTGCGTACACAGGGATATGAGCTAGTGGTCCCGTTATGGAAGACTCCTCGGCGCGGGGTTATAAGACCATCACCGTTTCTTCTTTTCTTCAGTATTTATGTAGCTTCACTAGGTAACAGAATCAATCATTTAGCAAAATGGACGTTCGCTGGAAACATCCTTGGACATCTATCGTTTGCGGTCCTACGGGCTGTGGGAAAACGGTTTTCGTAAAGACTTTTCTTCGTTATTTACCTGCAATGGCGGATACCCGTTTCGACAGGATCCTATTCTATTATGCCGAGTGGCAAGAGACTTACCGTCAATTACAGCAAGAAGTGACGAAATCAGGCCGTTGTATGATAGAATTTCGAGAAGGCTTACCGCGCGCGGATGATTATTCAAACGACCCTCTTGTCGCGAAATTGGTGATAATAGACGATCTCATGAGGGAATCGTCATCGTGCGAAGTAATTGTCGATCTGTTCACAAAGGGGAGTCATCACAAAAACCTTAGTGTTATACTCATTTCGCAAAATCTATTTCATCAAGGACGAGGGCAACGAGATATTTCTCTCAATACGAATTACATCGTGGTGTTCAAAAACCCCCGTGATCGTGCTCAGATACGCCACTTGGCCAGGCAGGTATATCCGGAAGATTCAAAGTTTTTGGAAGAAGCTTACTATGACGCTACATCGTTTCCACATGGATATCTGTTGCTCGATCTGAAACAATCTACTCCGGATGAGTATCGGTTTCGTACATGTATCCTCCCCACCGATACCACGCACTATGTTTACGTTCAACGAGGATCCACCAGAAGTTACGTATAAAACCCGTGCATATGCTTATCCTGTGACAGTCTTGTCGTCGCAATGACAATGGGTGGTGGTAGCAGAACGGTTGCGAAAAAGAACGATAAAACAGTAAGTCTGGCAAAACGATCCATCGGTGCGAAAAACATCTCTCTCCTGAAGGCGTTGTGCTACTTGACGGAGAAACAACGCGCTGCCTTTCTGCGAGAAGCGGACCGTGATTTCATTAGATGTATTTGCGAGTGCGCCTTCAACACACTCAAAGGTAACGTACCGCTCGGCAGTAGGGAAAAAAATCGTCTATCACGTTACAAAGCAACGCTACGTCATATCGCTAATAACCGTGCCGATTGGAGAGGTAAACGGAAAGTGATAGTACAGCGTGGAGGATTTCTACCTTATCTGATTGGCCCTATACTCGGTGCTATATTATCCAAAATTATTGATAATTAAGACTGTTCGCGCTTGAACCATGGAAAGAGCCAAGAAGATGGTACTGATTTCTACGGATAATCTTGAGAGATTACAGCAGCAGACTCATACATCGCCGACCTCGCTGTCGTCGTCGTCGTTGGCGTCTTCCTCGACTACGATTCCCTCTGTTTTGACAGATAAACCCACAACTGGGTTGAACATAGCATCGGTAGAGAATGAAAATACGGTGCGTACTCCGGGTTCCGTCCTGTCACGTCTCGACGCAGAGATGCATAGAATTCTCAACTCTCCGGTCCTCGGAGGAGCGCGGGAAAAATGGAGATTGTATAGAGAGGTGCTTCAGCGATATCTGTACTTTTTTCGAGAGCGGGAAAAACGTCGATTACGCGGAAAAAAAGAAGAGAAACCCGATGTTGGTGGTGCGGTCGACGATGATGAAAACGTTGGGAAAGGGGAAAATACCCCTCGTGAAGATGACGAATACGCTGACGGAAATGCGGTAGAAGAAAACACAGGTATAGATGCAAATGAAGATATTCCCAATATAGAGACCGGAGTACGTCGAACGTTGAACGTTTCTCAACACGTACGAGCCGATACACGTAGTCATCACCAGCAAACAGAAAAGTATCGGGAGAATACTGAATAAAGTGCCAAAGAGTTACCGAGCTAAAGCGCGCAAGCTGTTGGTACATTTGTGTGATGCGGCGGTACCCGGTCGATTAAGCTGGGACAGACAAGGAGTCGTAACAATAGATGATAGAATTCTGAGAGGATCGAATATCATCGACCTCTTAAACGACGCGGCTCGTGAACGAAAAACCACCAGAGCAGTAGCGAGAGTACAGTTTGCACGCCTTTTGCGCGAAGTAGATACTCCTCCGGAATTTGTAGGAAATCGAGAATTATTGGAAGAAGTCATGGACGAAAGTGATCTTTCCGCGAGATTGAGAGAAACTCTTCCGAGAGGTAGCAGCACACCGCTCCCATCATCTAACGAGCAGCTTTGGTCTAAACGTAAGATTGCCCAGACGTCGTTTGAGGAAAAAGATCACGAGGATGGACGGTCTCTGTTTGTAACAACCAATGAGAATAGAAATAAAACACGAATGAGCGGAGACACTTCTGAACCAACGAGTAAAAGACGCATGATAGATTGGAACCCGTTAGAATTGGGTATAGCTTCTTCGCCGACTAACAGCTATGCACATCGGCTTCCACCAACGAAAGAACGAACGCGCAAACGTACTATCGGAGACACGTCTCTCGCTGAAGAACGCGACACAGAGCGCGTACACGCGACATTTATAACTTCCTATCAACATAGGCGTAAAACACGAGTGAACGAGTGAACGACAACGCTTCTAAATCAGCGGGTAAAAGACGTTTGATCAATTGGAACACACTGGAATGACAGACCTCGCAAAATTCTACTACGACCCTGCACACTATGCGGGATACTCTACAATAAAAAATCTTTCGCGAGCAGCAGGACCTGGCGTGAAGAGATTATTCGTTGGCTTCAGGCACAGGATGCATACACACTTCATCGACCGGCACGGTATAAATTCCCGCGCTTGCATTACAACGTCACGAATATCGACGTTCTGTGGGAGGCTGATTTGGTTGAACTCCCTAATCTTCGAAATTACAATGAGGGCTATTGTTACTTGTTGACAATCATCGATGTGCTTAGCAAATTTGTCTGGGTAGAACCAATACGAAGTAAGACTTCGGACAGTGTGACGGAAGCTTCTCGTCGCGTGCTCTCAAGAAGTAGAGGACGAGTACCAGTGTGGTTGCAGAGTGACAAGGGTAAAGAATTCATCGGGCAAACATTTCAAAAATTTCTGAAGGAAAAGAACATAAGTTTTCGCACGGTACGAAATCCGGATGTCAAAGCAGCGGTGATCGAACGCTTCAACAGAACTCTCAAAGAACGTTTATGGCGCTATTTTACACACAAAAATACACATCGCTACATAGATGTTTTGCAAAGCATCGTGCACGCTTACAATCACACTCGACATTCAACCATTAAAATGGAACCGGCAAGCGTCACGTTGGAAAATGCACGCATCGCTCGTGAACATATGCAGCAGCGATACCATCATCTCGATAAACTCGATCGAAGAAATCATAGACGAGGAGCTAAATACAAAGCGGGTACACTAGTGCGCGTCAGTAGAGCGAAAGGAGTCTTTGAGAAAGGATATGAGGCGAACTGGACGGAAGAAATATTTCGTATTCACCGTATTCTCGAGTGGCGAAACCCCGGTGTGTACGAATTGAGTGATCTGTCAGGTGAAGTGATCGATGGGATATTTTACGTGCAAGAACTAACCGGGGTAAACAAAAACTTACAAGAAGAAGAATTTATCGTGGATAAGGTGATACGACGCAGAGGACGAGGAGCTAATAAAGAATTTTTCGTCAGCTGGCGGGGTTACCCTTCTAAATTCAATTCCTGGATAGCTGTTTCGAATATAAAACTGCTTCCAAACCATGATGGAGGAAAACCAGTTTCTCATGATACTACCGAGCAATAACAGTATGCGACACTATCCCGAAAACACAACTACTTCATTTATTACGGAATTGCCTCAAGAAGTGAAGCTGACTGGCTTATGGGAAGTAGCGCTTACCGAAATTCAATACCCCTTTAGTTTTTTACATGTGTGCCCCGAGGAAGATACAGAACTCGTATTCATTTCATTGCCGCGAGAAAATATTAATACCAAAAACACCAAATCAGTTATCATAAAAGGTGACGATCATCTACCCAAATTTGGGTTTACCCGCATAACCTCCGGTGTTTACACTACAGTGAGCGAATTGTTACAATCTTTAAACAACGCTAGCTCATTACTCAAAACGCACATTGCCTGGCGTCAGGATCCTTATCACGGTGGTAAAGTAACGGTTTACTGCACATGTGATATTAAAGAATGCAATAGTCTTCATTTCGTGAAGTTTTCCGACAAGGTGGCTCGTATACTTGGCTTCGATTTGTATAGACCGAACGAGGAATTCATTCATCTCAATTTGTCAAAAATTATGCAGGGTCGTATAGCATACCATCCCAATACTGATCGTAATGTGACGCCCCAGAAAGTTGGAGAAGGAAGGTTTTACTCTTTCATTACGTCGAAACGTGAACTTATGTCCGACGAACCAGCTAGTATGGTGCGGGGTATACCCGATAAACTCTTTGTTTATTGCGACATTTGCGAGTCCTATATAACGGGAGACGTGTATTCTGCTTTTCTCCGTATAGTCCCCATCGAATACAATGGTAATAAATATGCCTACGGCCGTAACATGGTGAAGCATTTCACACCACCGAATTATTCCATTGCGGTTAACATGTTTCCGCACGATCGAAATAGATATAAGAGATCAGGTTGGTGAAAGAATACCATTTGAATTTGGGACATTGACATTACATTGGGACAGTTACATTACAATTTAGACGTCGTGATTAGCACGATATGACCCATTATTTAGAGTATTACGAAGCGCAATCAGGGGGAAGTCACGGTAGTGGAATTCCGAGAGTTTTTGTAGAATCAGAGTATCAGCGTGGTCATGGCATCGGCAGTTTTCTCGGTGGTCTGTTCAGACGCGTGTTACCTTATTTGACCAGTGGTGCGCGTGTCGTTGGAAAAGAAGCTCTACGCGCAGGGATTAATATACTCGATGACGTGGAGAATAACACGCCGTTGAAAACAGTTGTTAAAACACGCCTCAAGGAATCAGGCTCAAATCTCAAAAGAAGAGCGGTAGAACACATTAATAAACTGATGGAGGGATCAGGATATAAAACGTCTGCGAACATCAGAAAAGCACAGTTTCCTTTCGTCACGCTAAGCGGATACAGCAGCAAATCATCTGCACCTAAACGTCTAGTCAACGCTTCTAAATCAAGTAAGAGGAAAGTGACTCGAAGAAACGTATAGGGGAAAAAACGGTATAAGAAGCTACCGAAGAAGCCTGCTAAGAAGCGTTCAGTGAAGAAAAGCGAGAGAGGCCTTGCTAAACGTCGGGGAGTTATCAAGAAGCGTACTGTATCAGATATTTTTTCCTAAACAACAACAACAAACGCTTGCTTTCGAAGTATGTCCTTTCTTCATACGCATTCCTGTGAATGTTTAAAGAGTGAACTCGTTCTCTTCACTCTACCACCTACACAAACCAGTATTGAGAGCTCGCAATGGATTCACTACAAACCCATGTCTTCTCTCACGGACGACGCGCCCATTGAATTCGTCGTACCAGGGCATGGAGAAGAATACATAGATTTTGCTCACACCATGCTGTCACTACGCATACGCGTAGAAACGGAAACTGTAGCAGGAGCCACCGCCGCAAAAGTAGGTCCTATAAACCATATACTGCATTCGATGTTCAATCAAATCGACGTATATTTCAACCAAAAACTCGTGTCACCTCCAAACAACGCTTGCGCTTACCGCGCCTACATAGAGGCGTTATTAAATTACGCTTCACCAGTAAAAACCTCCCACCTGGCTTCGTGTCTGTGGTACAACGATACGGCAGGGAACATGGACGCTCTACCTGGAGCGACACCCTGCAATCACGGACTCGACAAGCGAGCCGCTTTTGTACAAGGAGGGCGAACGCTGAATCTCATAGGCCATCTTCACTGCGACGTCTTCAATCAAGATAAATTTTTGATCAATGGTGTCGAAGTACGCATGCGACTTGTTCGTTCAAAAGATTCCTTCTGTCTTATGGAGGGAAATACTATGTCACGGATATACATTTTAGATGCTACACTACTCACCAGAAGAGCTAGAATAAACCCAGGCATATTACTCGCTCATACGAAAATGTTGACCAGGACTACTGCTAAATACCCGCTCACGAGAGTCGAAGTTAAATCATTCACGATTCATAGTGGCGTCGTAGGAGAAACACTGGACAACGTCATTCTTGGGCAAATATCGAAGCGTATAATTATCGGTTTTGTGGATAACAAAGCATTTAACGGTGCCTGACATTTAAATCCGTTCAATTTCCAGCATTATGGAATAAATTTCTTTTCGCTGTATGTCGATGGAACTCAAATCCCTAGCAGGCCGTTACAGCCAAGATTCTCTGGTAACGAGATGCTCTACGCCGAGGCATATCACACCCTTTTCTCGGGAACGGGTATTCACTTTTTGAACGAAACTAATTCTATATCCAGAGAAGATTATCTTGCTGGTTATACTCTTTTCGCCTTCGATCTCACTCCTGATCTATTGGCTAATTGCGCTGCTCAATGGAACCTTGTGAAACATGGTAGTTTGCGAATGGAAGTACGCTTCGAAAAAGCTCTCACAACAACGATCAACTGCTTAGTTTATGCTGAATTTGAAAGCGTGCTGGAAATAGATTCTTCTCGTCAAGTCATTGTAGATTATAGCAGTTAAAATGAGTCCCCACTTTTCTTTTCGACGTCATTCCCCTTCCAATATAAAGATTTTCAATATCATAACCCTCCTGAGTAAAAGTTTTGAGAAAAGAGCTCAGTCGATTTCGAGACGTGAAAAGTATAGTTTCGGGAAAGCAAAATTGAGTATACAGAGGGAACATGGATGTCATTATCGAAGTACAATGTTTCCGCGATAACAACGATGTCTACATGCTTAAGGAGGTGGCTATTGTCGGTGTTAATGAGTCACTCGTCGGTCATTGGATCTTAGCTCCAGAGTATTCATTTGTGGAATTGAATGAAAAATCAAGACGTATAAATAACTGGCTTTCACAGAATTATCATGGTATCGAGTGGTACGATGGAGAGAGTAATCCGAAATATTTTTATCTGCGCTTGCGTGAAATTACGAGACATATTCGTGACTTCATGACAAAGGGCAGGGAAAAAGCGAGCTACTTGCAAAATTTACTAGCCCGAAACGTGTATAATCTGGAGAATATCTCGCCGATGTCCAGTGATCTTTCATCCAGCGAACTTGTAGAAGCTTGCTCATTCCACGCATTTAAAAAACACAGTCGTTATCATTGTGCATTACGCAACGCATACAAATTGAAACACTGGTACATCGAACAAAGCCAAATCAACATCAGGAAACGTGACAGCGTCTATGTAGCTCAGTGCTTGTCCTCCAAAATTGGCGAGGAAAAGAGTGAAAATAACTATTCCTACAAATCGGAGGGTGAAGAGTCATCGTCTGAAGAAGAGGAAAGCAAAACAAATACCGGGTTGGAACATTCAGTCGAACCATCGAGAACTATAACAATCACGTTACCAGAGGTAAAACGAAATTATATAAAATGAATTCGCTCGAAATTCAACACGCACTGCAACATCTCAACGCCAGATACACAGGCGTCTATCCAGCCGACAGACTACCGAGGGTGTGGACGAGATCGACGGCAATAGTCGCTAATACAGACAATCACGACCGTCCAGGACAGCACTGGGTCTACATCGATCAGAATGGAGCAGCTACATACTTTGACAGCTACGAGATGCCGCCCTGGGACTCACGATTTCTCCTGCGTCTTAGAAGAAATTCCACCACTTACCGATGGAATACCTCTCAGTTACAGGGTCTCTTATCGACGACTTGTGGTCATTATTGTTGTGTTTTTCTTTACTTTATGTGCGGGGGTTATAACCTCAATACCTTTAAAAATTTGTTTACCAATGATTGCGAACGAAACGATCAGCTAATTGTACGATTGTATAAGAAAATCTTTTGTCAATGTAAACGCAAATCGCTAGATCATCATATCCCTATGTACCAGGTTCAATCCTGTATTAGAAAAATGTATAAGAATAAAATGTGAATTTATTTTATAAAAATGTTGTATATTTCTTTCTCTCCATCTCTTTTCTCTTCCCCAGTGTTCTCCAATTCGTTGTAACAAAACCCAATTTAACTTAATTTTTCGACTTCGAAAGTGATGGGGACACACAGGTAAGTAGTACGGTGGTAAGACGGCTTAATTCGAGAGTCAGAGGCTCCGGTTCGAATCCAACAGAGGGCCTTACAGGGTTTTTTTCAAAACTTGTGACGTCAATATTTTCCGTATGTAGACGATATAGCTAGTTTCCATCAGGGTGTATAGCGGTAGCGTAGTGGTAAGACGCGCGAGACTCAAGAGCCTGAGGTGCCAGGTTCTCGAATCCAGCAAGACCTTACAGAATTTTTTTAAAAGCTGTGACGTCGATACTTTCCGTATGTAGACGATATAGCTAGTTTCCATCAGGGTGTATAGCGGTAGCGTAGTAGTAAGACGCGTGATTCAAAAGCCGAGGTCCCAGGTTCGAATCCGGCACAGCTCCACAGAGTTTTTCCGCAAATGCAATATGCAAATTAAGTAGCTGATCTAGAGTCAGAATTGTCAAACTCTCTAATAATGACGGTCATAATTTGCTTATTTCAAAAGTCGATTAGTTTTTGCCTGTGGGCAGGTATGGCCCGTCAAAAAATTCCCCCTCCACTCGACCCGCCGGCGCCGGTGGGCGTGGTTTAGTGGCGCCGGCGGGTCGAATGGAGGGGGAATGTTTTGACGGGCCATACCTGCCCACATACTACTCATAATATAGGTCTAGTGTATGATCTGAATGTGTAAAGTGGTTCTACATCTAACGAAGCTGACCTGAAAGAATATTAAAACATAAAATTATGATATATTGTATCTTTGAAATGAAATGTTGCGGTTTATATTTTATATATTTTCACAGCATTAATCAATATTGGATTTACTTTTTTGCCGGTACAGTCTTATGAAGATTCCACTTCAGTGTGTGATCATCGCTTGCGGTAATAAGAACCGATCTGCGGGGTGGAAGACGAGTGCTCTAACAGCGTCAAAATGCGAACGTAACGTATATTTAGCGTTCCATATTTTTCTGAAGGTTTCCTTCGTAGTGGAAACCATCTGTGTCGCAAGAAATAATACGTTAAGAGTGTCAACAAACTGTAACTTTTACATAGCTGAAAAAGCGACTCGACTGAAATATAGGGGAAAATTCTTGGAACTTACATCGTACGATATTTCTTCATCATTGTTAACACATAATTGTTCTAATTCTCCTAATTCCAGCGTGGAGTCACCGCCTTCTTTATTATTTGGGCGTCTTGGATCTTGTTGTAATCCTCTATGTAATAAACCTACAGGCATCATTAGATTATGTGATTATATGTGACAACATTACAAAATATCTATTATTGTAATAGGTTTATATTTTATCTTAAAGTACACGAATAAAAAGAGATTTACTAACCCCTTTGAAGAATTTATTTTCAAATGGATAGAACCAGGTGGCGATTCTTCAATTTCTGTAAGGAGATTTAATTCATTTAATACTTCTGCCTCTGCATCTGTATCAACATCTTCCGCTAGAAGGGGGATAGATGCCTGAAAAATAAGAAATTATGTTAACAAATAGCGTGAACAATATCATTAAAACGCAAGATGATAGTAAGCGTTACTTTATTTGGTTTATCTGTATTTGCATCATAAATTTCATCGTCTCCATCTCCTTCTTCCTCTTCCATGTCCATGTCTGTATGTCCCAAAAATTCAAAATTCGCTATAACAGCTGCTTCTGTATCTAATATCATTGCTTCTGCTATAGAAGATAGCTATTGCTGGAACAATAAATCATATATAAATGTATAACCCCACATAGCACCGCAATATTGCAGGAATATTACAGAAATGTTGCAGGAATATTACTAAAATATTGCATAAATATGACAACAATATTGCAGAAATATTTAATATCCTAGGCATAAGTCTCGCAGAAATATTGCGGGAATATTGTTATGATGTTGTAGGAATATTGTCACAATATCACAGGACTATTGCCACAATGTTGTTGAAATATCGCCACAATCTTGCAGGAATATCTATGAAATATAGCCACAATACTGCAGAAAAATTGCAAAATATTGCCGAAATATTACTGCAATCGTGCAGGAATGTTGCTACAATATTTCTTAAATGTTGCTGCAATATTGCAGGAATATTACTGAAATATTGCATAAATATCACAGCAATATTGCAAAAATACTTAATGTCCTAGGCATAAATCTCGCAAAAATATCTCAAGTGTGGTCTACAATGGCAGTAAGCAGTAAGAAGTAAGCGTAAGCGGTAAGAAATAAACCAATCATAGTCGATTATGACAAAAATAATCAACTGGTTGGTCCATTTCTTACTGTTCACGCTTTCTTCTTATTATTATGGCTTACGGCCATTGTAGACCACGCTTTAGAAACAATGCGTTAAATAAAAAAATGTTTCAGACAAAAGTTGTTTGACTTGAAGGGGGACATAAAACATAGCACAACGATAGCATTTTGTTAATAAATGGCGCCACTTTCAAAATATTCACTGACCATCAATTTTTATAAATGAAAATCCCAACTTTTTATTATATCTTCTTTTTCTACCAATTAATTTGAATAACTTTTGTCTGAAACATTTTTTATTTGCTTTATATTTTTTGAGATATTTAAGGAAAACTTGGTAACTTTTCCAACATTTATCTTACGATATCTCGCTAACTATTCGTCGACAAAAAAAATAGTATTAGACTTTTTTACTTTATTGAATATCAAGAATATATTAATAGTACCCTAACTTTGATTAATTTAATAATTTTGAAATTTCCAAAGGTCGATAAGTTAACAAAAGTTAGGACATTATTATAATAATATATTCTTGATAGTAAGTAAAGTAAAAAAGTCTAATACTATTTTTTCTTTCGACGAATAGTTAGCGAGATATCGTAAGTTAAATGTTGAAAAAGTTACCAAGTTTTCCTTAAATATCTCAAAAAATATCAACCATATAAAAAAATGTTTCAGACAAAAATTATTCAAATTAATTGATAGAAAAAGAAAATATAATAAAAAATTCGGATTTCCATTTATGAAAATTGATTGCCAGTGAATATCTCAAAACTGACGCCATTTATAAACAAAATGCTATCGCTTTCTTGTCCTGCTTCAACCCAAACAACTTTTGTCTGAAACATTTTTTTATTTAACGCAGTGTTTCTGAGATATTTGTGATGTGACATTAAAATAGAACATCCTGTATATGAATTGTTTCACCCTGCAGTATTACGGCGATAATCAGAAATATTACGTGGCGGTCTGTCATGCTGGAATATAGCGGCAATATTCCTGTGATATTGCAATGAGATTTATCATCGCGCAATAATGTTGTAATATTGCCACTATGTTGCCATACGATAGTTACATTGTAACATTGCAGCAATATTTCAGTGATATTGTAATATTCCAGTGATATTGTCTGATATATCGCTCATCTGTTAAGTCAAAACGCAAATATTTTCGGTAATAATAGCTTCAGAATCATAAATTTTATAAGATTTGTAAGATGCTATAAACCATAATTGCTAAAAAGTTTTTATTAAAATCAGTATCTTATCATTATCATTTTTATAATAAAAACACAGATGTAATATTAACGTGTATATATATATAAAACAATTTTCAATAATAGAAATATAAATATAATGATAGCATAAAGAGTAATGTTTATAGAAGTTCTCAATAAGAACTTTTCGCAAATCGAAAAAATTTTATGTCTTATTCAGTAAAGGATTCTGAAACTGAGTGCAGCAACCGTCAATAGCGTGACTATAAACTTTGAGCTAACAGATATTAAAGAAATCGCTAATAATTCTTTTCGGGAATAATTTTTTTAAGAGCTTTTGGGTAAGCTTTTTACAATTTGACCATTTAGATCTAAACAAAACGGCGTATTTTCTTCAGTCTGTCTTTTATGAAAATCATTGATTTCTTAAAAAAAATTGTTATTTTATACCGGAAACTACAAAGATCGCGTTATTAACATTTGTACCTTAAAAATATATGGGTAAATTTTTTTCTAAATTTTTTTTCAATATGGCGGACTCAACATTGCAGCCGAAATCACGAATTTCATCTTATATCGATTTTTCTAACGTTTTTTCACTTTATAATGCTGATTTATTCAATCTGTCTGATATATCACTTCGCAACATTGTTATAATATTCCTGCGATATTGTAGATTGATATATCACATTGAAATATTACTGCGATACTCAGAAATATTACGTAGTGGTCTATCATGCTGGAATATAGCGGCAATATTCTTATGATATTGCAATGCGATTTATCATCGCGCAATATTGTTGTAATATTGTCACTATGTTGCCATATAATAGTCACGTTGTAACATTGCAGTAATATTTCACTGATATTGTAATCTGATATATCATTCTACAATATTGTTATAATATTCCTGCGATATTGTAGATTGATATATCACATTGAAGTATTACTGCGATATTCAGAAATATTACGTAGCGGTCTATCATGCTGGAATATAGCGGCAATATTCTTGTGATATTGCAATGAGATTTATCATTGCGCAATATTGTCGTAATATTGTCACTATGTTGCCATACGATAGTCACATTGTAACATTGCAGTAATATTCCAGTGATATTGTAATCTGATATATCACTCTGTAATATTGTGATAATATTGCTGGAATATTATATAATAATCTTGTGATTTTGTAATATTGCTACGATATTATAATATTGTTTCAATATTGCTGCAATATTGCAGTGCTATGTGGGACAGAATCGTAACTATCGTAATGCTGCTTAATTCTCTTAATTAAGTTCGTATTCTACCTTTTTCGGATGTCCTCCGGAGTATAAGACTTACATCGGATGATTTTTGTCTGTTCTGTGTTCCCTCATTTCCATTTAATACTGGAGTATTCATTTCATCTGAGTCTGTATTATTATAATATGTCCCACCGCGTGTATTTCATTTCTCGCCTTTCGTCGTGAGTCACTGCGCAGGCGTGCTCCACAGGCGGAGCAGTGACTCTCATTCTTCTCGAGTCGGGATGCGTTCCGAAAGTTGCAAAAAAACGGTCACAAACCTTTATGCTCGCGAGTGTACCACATGTGGCACAATTAAGTCAACGGCACACGATGCTTGTTTTCGTGCTGGATTGCATGCTGAATGAAAATACTGCGTTCTGATTAGTACATTTCCGAAGATGTGTGGAAATGTACCAATCAGAACGCAGTATTTTCATCCAGCAAGCAATTCAACACAAAACAAGCACTGTGTGCCGTGTGCCGCTGGCTTTAAAGGTCAGTGGCATACAGGCACAATTTAATGATTTGGTGGTACATTATGCATTTCTTGTGGCACAAAAGAAGAAAAAGTGATATAATTCCATTTTTAAGTGAAAGTTTTAAATCTTTGGATTCTATGACAAACATATCGCATTCTACAAGCAGGAGTATATAGTATAACCATGTATTTAGTATAACCATGTATTGGTTATATTAGTATAACCAATATTATACTAATATAACCAATAAAGTGGCATTTAAATTATTTGGAGTGCGTTCGGAACTTGCACATTACGGATAAAGTAACTAGCATCGGATTAACCAATAAGAATAAAAAGAGCAAATATCTTTTTATCATGATTGGTTAATTCGATTATTCTACATTCAGGGCCGTATTCATAGTCGGATCTTATATTTAACACCATCTTGAGTTCACGTTCAGATATTCTGTAGCCAAATTCTGTATCCAATATATTTATATATATATATGGCAATATATATATATATATATATATATATATATATATAGGATATATATAAATATAAAGGATAGAATAAATTTAGCATAAGATTTATTTAATTACGTGGCTGAACAACGTTTATTTTGCTCATATTTCTTATTTCAGTTCTTATCAGATGTTTTCGATTTTGTCAGGCACAATTTCTTCTGATTCGTTTTCAGTTACAAAAATTTTAAGTTTCTAAATATTCCTATTCTTTCCCTTTTTTTATTTATTAAATGCATAGGATAAAGAAGCATCAAGCACGTAAAGATTTTTTTACTTTTTTATGTAATTAATAACATGAAAGTTTTAATTTTTCTCTGTCAATGTTTTGAGAGGCTTTTTATATTTGTTTTAATATTCTCTTTACCATCTCTCTATTTTTGTTTTTCTATTTTTTATACCAGATCTTCTACTTTTAACTGTATATTCTCTCATGATGTATAATGGAAGATCATGCGGATCTTTATTTGAAGATGACATTATCTGAAGAGAATGTTTTTTATAAATATGATTTTTTAAGTAAAGAGAGAGAGAGAGGAGAAAAGAAACAACAAAGTAAATTTTAATAACATTTTATGTACATACCCTGTCGCAAGCACGTAATTAGATAGCATTTACCTAGATATATAGTAAACATAGTAAAATTATACTAGATTGTAATATTATATTAGCTATATTATATAATGAATTTTGTAAAATTTTACAACATATAAAATAAGTTATGCTACTTTTACACATACAGAGTGATTCGTTGATATATGGATTGTCCATCCGTCGTACTAAACTGTATGTTGATGAAACACCGTGTACAAAATATTAAAATTGCTTTAAACAAATTTATTGTAAATCTTTGTAATACCTACCCTAAAATAATCCACCAAATGAATTATATATATATGTGTATGTGTATGTATAAGTATATATATAGATCGTAAAGGAGGCACCGCTAAAAAGCAAAATTTCGTGCCCTATTTCTGCTGCATTTCTGCCGTTGTGTTTCAACGACACGTCGTAAACGATTTTTGCTGTGTTTCTGTCGTCGTATTTGAATTGCACGTCGTGAACGATTTCTGCAGTGTTTCTGCTGTTACGTTCGAACGACGCGTCGTGATCGACTTCTGCCTTATTTCTCCTATCACAAGATATTACCCATTCAGCTTGATTTCTAACTGCTTGCTGTTCGCACGATGTAAGGTCATTCTATATTCAATTTTGTGCTGCTGCTATTGGACATACTATTTCAGCATACAGTGCTTAAATTTTTATCTTGCTATGGTGACATATTGTACCTGATTTTTGCGGTAATTTTGCTTTCATATCATGATGCATTTTCTGTTATATTTCTGTTTCACTTTTGCGTATATTGTCTGACATTGCAGATCATGCTTTATTAATGCTACAATTATAACAGCATGACTTGCGGCACACATTTAGCAAAACCTGACATTAGCAGGCTTGGCTATCTGGGAATGAAGGCAAAAAAGAAACAAAACGAAGTAGAATTTGAATTAAAGAAAAAAAGTTTAGAATTAGACATACAACTAAAGCAAGCACAGTTGAGAAAATTGCAAAGTTCCCTTTTTCAATAATCCTTTTTTTGATATATTTTTTAAAAGACTGATACCAGGTGTGACAAAATATTATTAACAGTTATTAACTGGTGATCTTCCACCAGTTTCCATGACACTTTATCTGTTTCTTTTTTCAATTCTATTATATTTTTGTATTTGGTAATAATTTAAATAAAATGTGATATTAGCTTAAAGTTATATAAAAATATATATTACAAAATATATATTACATACATGAAAATATATATTATACAAATATGTTTAGTTTTAAAAAAGTGTTTAGTTTTAAAAAATGTTTAGTTTTAAAAAAGTGATGCTAAAGAATTTCTAGTACAAATAATATTATTCTTTTATTATTTGTTATTATTTTGTGTTATTATTTTGTTATTATTTTGTCAAAGAACAATATTATTTTTATGTGATAAATGTGCAATAAAAAATATGTTCGTAAGTAAAGAAATGTGATATTACAAAACCAATTTTTCATATTTTATATGTGTTTTATATAAGTAATACTATTATTTATTACATACAACAGTAATATAATTATTTATTACATGAGTAATGCAGTAATTTATTATAAAAGTAATATAAATATTTTTAATATATTAAATATATTGTATATTATAGCATATTAATTAAGTTGTTAAAATATTCATTAAAATATTAATTAAAATATTACGTGCTAGTAGACCATTTCCTACTTTATTTTGAGAATGAGGAAAGTTTATTACATTATTATCTACGATAATATTTTCTAAAATATTTGGATCTTCATCATCAGTAGGAGCCCAGCAAACACAATATTACATGTAACATGCATGTTAGTTGTAATTTCCTATTCAACAATATAACTGTTATATAACACATGTGTTATATAACTATTGCTGGGAGGCATGTCTTCCCCTCGACGTTGTGCTATATTATGCAATACAGCAGTTGCTATTATTATTGTCATTACTGTTTTGACCTTTAAACGACTTCCATATGCTAATATTGGAAATCTACGTTTCCAAATACCAAATGTTGTTCTACTACGGTCCTTGTTCGAATTTGTGACTCGTTATATAATTGTTGGGCACGACCTTCAGGATTTAATAACAGTGTAAATAAATAAGGTTTTGCAGGATATGCACTATCATCTGAAACAGTATGTTTAACTATAATAGTATGAACAAATACTTAACACGTCCGCGACAATCAATAAATCCATTGGTTCACTCTAAAGGACGCACAATTTATTTTTTAATATATTGCTTCTTTGCATTTGTTTTATAACAAAAGGCTTTGCTTTCATCTTATTCAATACAATGCTTCACAGAGTATGACCCACCGGTGGACACGCACGTCTATTAATATAAACTAGTATGACTCACCAGTGGGTCACGATGTCACGAACGTGTTAATTATGATAAAATAGTTATACACACGCATGCACGCACGCACGCATGCACGCACACACAATTATGTAATAACATAAATAACATAATAGGATATACATTATTTTATCGCTAAAATCATACATATCATATATATCCAATAACAAGCAGTTGTGAAAATGGCGTATTTCAAATAGTATTCTTAAATTTTCTGAAAAATTGTTGAATCATGAACTGAACCTGGCCATCGAACTACGATGTCAATTATTTCTTTATTGGCACTGGCCACAACTTGTACATTTAATGAAAAATATGATTTTCTATTTTGAAATATTTCTGCATCATCACCACCCCAGTAAGCAAAATGCTAGCAGAATGCGCGCAGATTGACACCAATTTCGACCAGATCTCCACATCAAAACCATAGCCATCTGTGTCCTCATTAGGCTCGTGTTTTGTCGACAGGACCTGTGCGACAGGCCGTGCGAGCAGATTGTCAGCAGAAACCGCGCAGGTCCTGCTGCCAAACTACGCGTAGAGTCTGCGCGCAGAGTTTGCTCGATTTCTGCCGCTAATCTGCCATCAAATTACTGCAAGTCTTGCGCGGTTTTTGGTACAAATCTGCCATCAAATATCCGACAGCAGGATCTGGCGCATAGTTGACCGCAGATTGGCAGCATAATTTGATATAACAGATTCTGCGTTGAATTTGTTGCCTATTTGCCACCAAACTATGATAGCAGGCTTTGTTCGAAATCTGCTCGCGCAGGTTTGGCTATCTGGGACCTATTTGCAAATTTCATAAACACTGTGATACGATTTCTGCTCGCCGTCGGCAAACTGCCGTCGGTCCACGCGCCCCGGCCGTTCGCACTTACACCAAAGTGGTTGGGTGCCAGGTGCAGCGGGCTGCACCGATCACCAACACGAAACGACACACCACCAAAGGGCCGAGACACGCGAATTCGACGGGACCGGTAGCTCCTCAGTATTTAGAGTCGGTAGACGGGAGGGTGCGATCGGGAATCCGGGAAGTGATCGGGAAAACACAAGAATAGCAATGCGCGTTTCGATTATCTCACTTTTTATTATTTCGGGAATCGGAACGGTCCGACCCCTCGATACGGTACATTCCGCTGTGTGCTCTCGCGAATTCGAGATTTGCTCTTCGCCGACAACTAAATCGAGACACGGTACGCACGGGACACCGAAACAGTAAAGCAGGTGGATGGTCTTACACAGTCGGGAACCTCCCGGCGGCGTGGTCCTTCGCTTTTCTTCCGCAGCTCGCTCCTACGCCACGTAGCCATCCCCGGTAACTCCCTGGGCGCGTGGAACTCCACCAAAACTTTTCCTCTCGCTCCCGGCAAACAGTATCCTTTTCGTTCGTTATCGGCACGACACTCCTTTCCGTAGCGATATATGCGATACTCCAAGCGATACTTTTCCCGTATTAGCCGACAACAGACTAACTATCCCAGAGATAAGAGAGAGCGAAAACGGGAGCTCGCTCTTTTATTTTCTCCCAAAAACAGTGTCTCTCCTTTCTTCATTGATGTGTCTCGCTACACTTCTCTCCCCGTTCCTCGTTTTATCTCCCAATACGGGAATCCTTCCGCGGATCTTTGTTGTCGATCCGCGGAACGGGTGCTCGGTCTCACTCGCGCGCGTTCTCTCTCTCGCTCGCGTTCCCGCTGTCTTTGCGCCTGGGCCGGCTTTGTCTCGCCTGCGATCACGCTTCGAGCACGGGAGCGACGATAGCCTTGCTTGAGATTCCTACGGGCCTGTGGACAACGGAAACGGCAGCGAGAATCCTTTAAGGCGATACGGGAATCGGTAATAAGAGATATAAGGAGGAGCAGTCACCTGAGGTGGCGGTCCGGGCGATGGGTGACGTCCTCTTCTCCCCTCTGGCTCCTTCGGTCTTGATGGGCGGCGCAGGAGGTCTAGGGGCACAAAGCTCGGGGACGCAGGACCGTCACACCTGCGCGCTCCTATTACCAATACCAATTAATACAGGGGGGTGGGCCAGGCGGCTACTTTCTCCCGCAACTCTCGCGCGATACTCTTTCCCCCCCCCACCGCAAAACTTCGCGTAAGGACCGAGGGTTCGCACTGTGACGGGCGCCTTCACGGCCGCCACGTCACAACACAAATACACATACATATATTTATAAAGCAATGAATATATGTCTTTTTATATATATAAATTATATATTTATAAAACATATTTAATAGTATAACATATCTGGAGATTGTATTTTTACATGTGTACAATCAATAGCACCAATTATTCTGAAATTGCAGCAATTTTGCAAAAATTTCTTTGAGCTTGTGAAATTTCTTTTCGTATTTGTGGTAACTTTATATACTAGGTGCGCAACTAAGTTTCCGGGTTTTTTTAATCATTGAAAAATGGAAAATTTCAAGAGAAATACAAAAAATGGTTTATTCAAAGTATCGTCCCTCCCTAGCTACACATTTTTGCCATCTCTCTAGCAATACATGAATACCGCGACGATAAAACGACGCGTCTTTGGACCGAAATCATTCATCCAACTAATTTGCACCTCTTCGAAATTGGCCAAGTGTTGCTCAGCCAAGCCATGCGTCTTCGACCGGAACAAGTGATAATCGAAAGAGGCCAGATCTAGCGAATACGGCGGGTGCAGTAGCAGATCCCATTTCAGCGTTTTGATGGTGTTCTGGACGATGGAAGTGCGATGGCACGGAGCGTTGTCGTGCTGCAATATCACTCATTCGTATCTCGTGTCCCATTCTGGGCGTTTTTCGAGCAATGCATGGTTCAAATATGATAGATCAGTTGTTGTCGGTAGCGATGCCCATTGACAGTTTCGCCCCGTTTCAACAGCTCATAGTACATGATTCCTTTCTGGTCCCACCAAACGCAGAGCATTGTCTCTTTTCCGAAGCGATTTGGCTGTGCCGTCAATGTTGATGCTTCGCCAGGTGAAAGCCATGATATTTTGCGTTTGAGATTCTCGAAATATATTCACTTCTCATCGCCAGTAATAATTCGATGCAGGAAACTCTTTCTTTCATGCTGCAAAAGCAAAATTTCGGGAGTGGCTCTTCGATTTTCCATTTGTCTCTCAGTCAACTCATGCGGCACCCATTTTCCTTCCTTTTGAATTTGTCTCGTGTCATGTAAACGTTTGGAAATACCTTGGCGAGTCATGTTTAATGACTCCGCAAGTTGATCTTGTATTTGCGTATCATTTTCATCCAATAACGCTTGCAGATCGGCATCCTCAATTGTTTTTGATCTTCCGGAGCACTCCTTGTCCTCAGTGTCGAAATCGCCACTTCTGAAGCGTTTAAACCAATCTTCACAGGTAGTTTTCGATGGTGCATGTTCGCCGTAGGCCTCCTCAAGCAAACGATATGCTTCAGCTGCACTTTTTTTCAAGTTAAAGCAGAAAAACAAAGCTTCCCACAAGTGCTGTTTATTTGCCACAAAACTCGACATCTTCGTTATTAAAAAAAATATTTTTGCGTTGCGATATTGTTGGTATTACGACTGGTTATTGTTAACAGATGTCCAAGCTTTTTTTTTTTTTGGTGATCCTGGAGAAACCCCTTATGGGTACCCACAGGCCCCTGGGGGGGGGCCGTGGGTTATGTCGGACTTGCATCGACTAAAACTCCAGGGGGTGCCTTCTTCAGGGGCAACGATGGCGGCCGGAAGTACTGCTTGTGTTATTCCTTTTCCTAAGCCGCCGCCCCTTTTGGCCCCACGATGTGAGACCCTTGCCCGCCTTGGGCCCCGCGCGCCACAGAGCTTGTAGGGGGCTGTAGTAAGGGGAGCCGCACGGCTAGACACGTGCATTAAATGCACGTGCCGCCTATTGCAACTACTACCGCTGCACCACACCCCCTCCCCGGTACCCAAGTAGGGGGAGCGAGCAGCGGACCCTAAGGCCATACTCGCTCGACCACCGTACCTGGGCCAGGGAGCGCCGCCCTATCGGAGGGCGCGCGGGGTTACCGGGGTCGGGCGCGTGTCTCCATCCCTTATGCTCAGGGAAGAGACGCCCGACCCCTGGCCGGCCTCACTTCAGGCCGGGGCAGGGAGGGGGGCACCCGCCCCCCCTAAACCCCACCTCTGGTGTTCGAGGTGGGGTTAGAAGCCGTGACCCGGGCCCCCACCCAGGCCACGGCTCCCCTCCTCCCCCTTCTCAAACTTGAGAAGAGGGAGGGACCCTGTCTCCGGTCTACTGACCGGAGCAGGGGGAACCGGTTTCCCCGGGTCGCGCAGCGCGCCCCGGTTGGGAACAGGGAAAGGACCCCCTCAACTTGAGGGGGACAGACTCCCCCGCCCCGCTATCCGGGATCGCCGGCGGCCTCCCATGTCGACTCGACTTCCTGTCGCCTTCAACTTGACGGCGGGCTTCCCCCCTCCAGCAAGCGAGAAACCCCGCTTGCCCTCGCTGTCGCATTTACTGCGGCAGCGGAACCCATCGATCCCCCGTTGGGAGGGCGGCCGCGACGGCGCTCCCCGCGTCTATTGCCGCCCCCACTCCGGGGTAGGGACACAAGTCCACAGGACGGTCCCACCATCCTGTGGCCCGCGTCCCTCCCCTCCTCGCGACACACAGCGCACTCCGGCCGTGCGACGCACAACCGCGCTGTGTGTCCGCCCCGGCCACACCTGTAGCACAGGCCGCTGCGATCCACAGCGGCCGTGCACCTTACTCGGGTGTGGCCGGTGTCCCAGCATCGGAAGCACTGGGGTGGCCGAGCTTCAAGCAGGGTGACGCTTACTGCTGACCACCCCAGTGCGAAGCCTCCGACCTTGGCGGCTGCCACTGCAGCCGTCAAAGGCAACCTGGCCCATACCGATCCTCTCCCTCTTGCCCCCCATCTGAGGGGACCGAGGGTAATGTCCTCCGGCCCGCAGTGCAAACTGCGAGCCAGAGATTCCTTTACCTCCTCGGGAGTTGCCGCCTCATGTACTCCCCCGAGACGGACCTCTCCCCTAAGCACGGGGCGGTTTACCACCGCCTCCGGCAGGACCTGTCGTAATCATTCCGCCAAGCGGTCCGCTTTTTCTCCACCTGGGCCTGGATCTTTAACCCTGACGAGTAGGTCCCCAGCCATGGTTCTTCCCAACTCCGCCCCGGGGATCCCCAGATCCTCCAGGGGAATTTTATTCATTGCCCGCCTCAGGGTCTTCGCGTACGAAGACCCCGAGGCTGGGCGAATCGTGACCGCGGCTGTCTGTGGTAGCCGCGGCCATTTTTCCTTCCCTGTTGGAACGCGGGGCCCCGACGACCGCAGCGCGGAAATCCGCGCCGCCGCTGCCGCCGCCTCCCTTCCCTCTACCTCTACCCCCTTTGGACGTGCAATGGGAGGAGCCGGGATCTGAGTAGTTATTGTGAAGCCCGACACCCGTAAGGTGCCGCGCTGTGCTACCTCAGCTATAAAAGCTATACGCTACACACCACTTTCCAGCGATTTGTCCTCTACCACTGAAGCAGGCAATGGAAAAATCCAGCAGCGCCTGCGTGGATCGTACTTCGCAGGATGAGCGGTTTAGTCGCGACGCGCGCGTCGACTCCCGTCAGGGTGTCGCCTCGCGCGCCGCGTCCACGGGGAACCACGGGGAGGCCCGCTCATTTGTGTCTCGAGCCCGGACACACGCTCTGACCCTTGAGTAGGATGGGACTAGAGAGGAATAATATGATACGGTAGGTGGGTTTTAGCGGACTGGGTTGTAGAATAGAGTTAATAAAGTGGGTGAAAGATTCTAGAATATAGAAAAGCGAAAGAAAGGAGAGTAGAAGAAATCGAAAGTGAAATAGGAAGCCTAGCATGGACCCTTTAGCCAAAGGGATTCCCTCCAAAATGCCGCGAACACTGAATAGGCCTCTGGTGTTGACACGAAGTAATGTGCCGCTTCCGGCCATTTCCAGCTTCCGGCTGGAACGAGTTGCCGCAGCGCTTCTCTCTGCGGCTCAAAGTCCGGACATTCCATCAAGTGATGCATCGCCGTGTCTTCGGCCTTTCCACACGTACACAAGCCACTTTTCACGAGCCCTAGAGACGCGAGGCGTCCCCGGAACTTACCGTGTCCAGTGAGCACCTGCGTGACGTAATGGTCCGGCTTCACCCAGCTGGCGATCACCCTGTCTCGGACGTTGTTAAAGAAGGCGCTTGTTATACGACCTTTGCTCGAAGAGGACCATCGAGCCTGCCATATATTTAGCGCCTCATCCCTGATGAGACCGTAGGTCTCTTTGATGTTCCCGGTGAACGGGATTACAGCATTCCCTATTTTTGCATCCATTTCTTTCCTAGCTGAGTATCGCGCCTTATATTCGTTGAGGAGGATATCAACTGGGACCGCACCCGCAGCAACACAAAGCGACTCGGTCGACGCCGTGCGGTATGCAGCAA
The DNA here is from genome assembly GCF_003227715.2 of Harpegnathos saltator. Taxonomy (NCBI): domain Eukaryota; kingdom Metazoa; phylum Arthropoda; class Insecta; order Hymenoptera; family Formicidae; genus Harpegnathos; species Harpegnathos saltator. The sequence goes on along the minus strand of NW_020230559.1, from coordinate 58,490 downwards.
CCGCCGACACAAGCACCCGGCGCTGCAGGGTCCGAAGATCCTTCAGGCCGTCCTCTCCGCACCGGTCGATCCATCCGGCAGTGGCATAAGCCACTGTCGGAGTAGACACGCCCCGATAGATCGTCGAAAGCGCGCTAAAGCGCAGCCCCCATTGACATCCCGCGGTCCTAGCTAAGTTGCTGAATAGCGGCCCGACCTTACCGCGCAAATATTTACAGTGGGAGGACACTACCATTTTTTTATCGAAATGGATACCCAAATACCTAACCTTCTTTTTGAATTCAATTTTCTTTGGGTCTAATCGGATGGTCGGTGGTCTCGCCGCGAGGTTAGATTTCTTGGCTCTAACTGCCTTTCGTTTTCGGTCCGGACGTGCTCCTCCCCTTCTACCTATCGGGGCCTTCCTGATCAATTCGCTTCTGAGGACCACCGCCTCAGTTTTACGCGAAGAGATCTGGAGTTTTGCCCTCTTGCACCAATTGTTGATTATATCAACTGTGCGCTGCTCTTGCTTTTCTATTTCACAACGAGAGTCGCCTTCGACTGTGACCAGCAGATCGTCGGCATACGCGATGTATGACCTACCTATTTCTTTGTCAAATTCGCGGAGGAGGCCGTCAAACATGACTGTCCAGCAAGCTGGCCCTAATACTGAGCCTTGAGGGCAGCCTCTTTCTGCCTCTTTGGAGACGCAGATGTCTCTGAAAGAGATCCTAACTTTTCTATCGTTGAAGTAGCTGCTAAGAACCTGGAAGATATTGCGGGGGCAGTCCCGCTCACTCCAGGCCTGCAGCACGAGAGGCCACTAGACGTTGTCAAAGGCGCCAGTTATGTCGAAGAGCAGCGCCACGGCGTATCTCCGCTCTGAAGCGGAGACCACCCGACGCGTCCTCCGTCGACTTTCCGGGCATGAAGCCGAACTGCCGATCGGAGAGCATCCCCCGCCAATGACGTCTGGGTGAGTCGCTCCTTTAGGAGCTTCTCGAAGAATTTCCCTATAACGGGGAGGAGACATATCGGTCTATAGGATTTCGGGTCCCCATCCTTATCCTTGTCCTTCAGAAAGACTCTAAGCGAGCCCTCCTTCCAGATCGAAGGGAAGACGCCCCACCGGAGGCATCCGTTGAAGAGCCTAACTAACTGACCGGGTATTGTCTTAGAGGCTTCCCGCACAACTGCAACCTCTACGAGGTCGAGGCCGGGCGCTTTCTTAGACTTTAGAGATTTCGCGACTTCGACGATTTCTTCCTCCTTGAAGATCGGAGTGTCGTCGGTGTCTGGCACGATGCGTGCCTTTTCTCTAATTTCACGCTGCTCAAGCGTGTCTTCATCCTTCCGGTCTTCCGGGACATGCACCTGCAGCAGGCGTCCGGCAGTTTCCTCTAGGGTGATGGTCGAGGAATTTTCAGTACGAAGGCTGCTTAGCATTTCGTCTACCCGGAGCTTCTGAGCCGCGTGTTTATACACGAATCCCCAGGGCTCCGAGTTTCCCACCTCCGTTACAAATTTTTGCCAGCTTTTGCTCTTAGTTTCCCGCAGTCTCACGCCGTACTTTCGCAAAGCTGCGCAGTACTCTTGGCGTTTTGTGAGACGCGTTGACTTATCGCTCTCCTGCTGCAGAGCCCGTCTTTTCCTATAGACATCCTTCTTGAGGATTGTCAATTCTTTTGTCCACCACGGGTTGGACTTTCTAAATCGCCTCTTTTTGGGCATGGCCCGTTTTGAGGCTTCTATGAGGACTTCTGTGAGGACTTTTGCGAAGCTTTCCACGTCCCGGGCAGACTCCAGGTCGAGGACCTCGAGTCTCGATCTAAATAGATCGATTAGGCTCTCTGCGAAGCTCTTCCAGTCGGCCCGATTTACATCGAACCGAGCAGTGGTCAAAGTACGCTGATCCTCGCCCCTGACCTTCGGCACCCTGATGTCAAGGGAGTTGTGGTCGCTCGTAGTCCAGCCCTCTCTGACCTTCCACTCGCCGACGAAGCGGCTTATGGCGGCGGATGCCAGAGTCACGTCAATGTGTGACGAACCCCATCCTGTTCAAAAGGTAGGAGGCTGTCCCTGAGCATTGAGGATATTCCAGCCGCAAGCGCGGATGAATTCCTCTAGCTTCGTGCCTCGGCTATCTAATTTGCGATCACCCCACATAGGGGATCTCGCGTTGGCATCCATGCCTATTATTAATCTCTGCCCCCTCAGAGAATGAAACACCGCCTCGAGGTGTTTGAGGTGCCCCTCGATCTCTTCGCTGTACTGAAAATAGCAGGACACTGCGTAGAACGAGAAGCCGGATGCTAGCACCTCCACACATACACAATGTGGGGTAGTGAGCTGCGAGATTGTCAGCATTTGCATTTGTGGATTGCAGTTTACGACTGCCGCCCACGGGCGCTCCTTCCGGGTTGCCGCTATGCTGACTCCTGACCCTAGCCCTTCACACGAGTAGACCTTGCCTTGCTTCCTGGTGTTAGTTTCCTGCAATAACAGGATATCCAGCTTTTTGCAGGCAATTAATCGACGGATCTCTCCTGTAACGGCCCTTGAACGCCTCATATTTTGCTGGAGAATCCTAATTCCCGTGGTTCTCAACAACGCGGGTGCGGAACTACCACTGGTCGATACCCGAGGTATGGAAATTAGATTTGAATTTGAATTTACAGCACCTATGTGGGTTTGGGACAATTTCTCTCTTTCTTCGCGGTTCACGATTTCCGGCGCGTGTCTACTTTCATCCAAATTTCTTTTTAATGTTCCTATCCTGCATCGCTCGGTTCCCCTGTACCGACGCGAGCATGGAATCACACCTTTCTAATACAATGTGGACAGTTCGAAGACTGCAGCTCCCTATTTTTGACTCTAGTCTGTCTGACTGCTTTCCTTCAGTACGCCCAGGCATAGGATAGGGAGCCTTAGAAGCCCGAAGATCCTTCCTTTTCTCTCTTGCTAAGTTTTTAATTTTACCCATATTGTTCCCACGAGTGCGGTGGAAAGGAGGTCGAGTAACGCAGAGCCACCATTGCGCCACCAAGTCTGGGGTACCGCAGAGGGGTCGACAGGTACCTCTGGGAGAGCGCTTTAGACTGTGATTTTTATCATCTCCACAGCCATTCAGCCTTAGGCGCATTTCCTTGACCGTAGCTTGAGAATGTCGTTCAACCACGGGTCGACCGTAGTCTTCCCGGGGGGCCGCTAGCGACTGTGCATGTTTACCGTCCCCACAACCATTCAGCCGTCAGCGCGACGCAAATGTTAGCATTGGGACTAGTTCGAGTTACAAGTATCAGGATTTACCCGGCCCCAACATTGTACCTAGAGGTCTACAACGCTGTTTGCCTGTTCGATTTTGGTACCCTCCTGTCTCGATCATTCGCCTTTCCTCAGTCGCTACTCCTGTTTGTTCGGTTTCCCAGGCCTATACAATCAGGTTCGTTGCATCGCAATGGGAAGGTTTGGATTTCGCATCGCGACTCCCGTTTCAACAGAGCGTATGCCTACCTTCATCCATTCGAGCAGTGTCTTTATTAACGATTTCCTTATTGGCTTTAAGAGGGCTCTCGCATGAGACCCATGAATGTCCCGGTACACCTGGCAGAGTCCATAACGTGACTTGGGGCGCCCCGTTCCATATCACGCATGGCAATAGCGGTCCGCAGGACGCCAGCCGAAACCGATCGTCCCCAGATTCGCTTCTCTGTTTGAGCACGTTCCGCTGTCCTCCAATTATAGCATCTATTTGTTTGTTTGCTGCGTTGGGCGTCAATTCACTCGTGCGAGTACCGCTCACATGGCAGAGTCCATAACGTGACTTGGGGCGCCCGGACAATGCCCAGGCCGCCCCGTTCTATGTCACGCATGGCAATTGCGGTCCGCAAGACGCCAGCCGAAACCGATCGTCCCCAGATTCGCTTCTCTGCTTGAACACTCTTCGCTGTCCTAGTTTGCTGCGTTGGGTGTCAGTTTCATCACTCGTGCAAGTGCCGCACATATACCAGAGTCCATAACGTGACTCGGGGCCCCAGGACAATGCCCAGGTCGCCCCGTTCCATGTCACGCATGGCAATAGCGGTCCGTAGGACGCCAGCCGAAACCGGTCGTCCCCAGATTCGCTTCTCTGCTTTGGTGAGTTCTTTGACGTCCGCAGCATCATTTGCTATTTTGGACGCTTGACTGCTCGTCGTGTCATGGGGTATTTTACTTTCTCAATCTGAGAGCCCCTGCCATGTGGGATTTTCGTCTTTTTGGACTTCGTTCGATGCACACGTGCTGTACACTTGGAGATCTCAGCTCTTATCTCCATTTGGTGTGGTGTACTAGGTTCCAATCAACGCACATGTGCTTTGCCCTAAGACGTCAGTGTTTACACCCTCCGTCGTTTATTGCCATGCTTTTTTGCTGAATACTTCGAGGTCAGACGTATCATTTCCCACTTAGTTATTCAGTCCGAATGTAGACTTTCGCTTGCCGTGGAGACCATCATTTGTGTGATGACTCCTTGCAAGCTCGTTTGAATATTTTTGGGTAGCATGCCTTTTATTCAGAGTCAGAGTTTATTTTCTAAGTCCAATTGCGGCGTGTTGCTTTTCATTTCTAACGAGGCTCTTTGATAGGAATGTATTGCTCATGTATATTAGCTATATTTGATATTATGTACAAATTATGTACAAATTTACATACGAATTTCGTATGATATGGAAGGCAGGTACCGTTAAGTACCTGAATGGGAAACGTCACTGTGGAACATTAATCCCATGGCGCTCGAGCTAGGTCGCGGGTTACCCCTCCGCTTCCTTGGCTCTCGCGCTCTTCAGTTGTCTCTTACGCACATACGGAGGCTGGCTGCGGCTTCCCGAGAAAGGTGTGGGTAACTGCCCCTTCGTTAGGGTCCACCATAACTCTTCGAGCCTACGACTTTAATTCCCTCCTCCGTATGTACGCATGCCTAGAGACAAGGTAGGGTGTCCGGCTACGAGCAGGCAAGCTCTTGCAGACCAGTCCCCGCCTTCCTGTCTTTCTTCCTTGGATGCTATATAGCTTAGTTTTGCTTAGATTTGCGGTTTCCTTATAACATCTTCATTGTGAAGTGTTTGAGCAATTCCATTTGAGCCATCATATTTAAGCCTTTGTTTCGCCATGCTTTACAATTTGAGCCATTATTTTGCAACTTGTGCCATTGGTCGTTCAATTATTCGAAGTTTACTCTTCCTCTATATGGGAATGATGGGTATAAATCTAGTTTATCCCTTTTGCGTCACTGATCAGATGACGAGGCATTTTGCTACCCGTGTGTTCTTTTTGACACCTCTTCGTTTGTATACCACCGTTTCGTGCATTTCAAGTATTTCCCGACGCTAGTTCAACATTGCGACCAGCCACGTCGGGAAATTGTATTTCGTGTATCTCGCGATACTTTGTCATGGATTTCAAGTCCATTGCGAGTGACGGGCGAGGCAATGCTTCTTTCCTCGATCACTTGACTCGACTCGTGAAGTAGATTCGGAACCGCACCCCGACGGCTGCCAAATCCAGCGCGATCGGTTTTGCTGAGTGCAACCAACATCCTGAGGTACTCGCCACATAGGAGCCAATTCGTCTGACGACACAAACTCGTGGCAATACTGTGATGAAAACCGGGATCTGAGTAGCGGAAACCCGCTTCCCCCCCGGTCTCCTCCCCCATCCTCTCCACCACCTTTCCTCTTCTTCCCCTTAGACACGGTGGCCATGCCGCTTCCCCCTTATCCTTGACCAGTGCCTCAGCAGGTGGGGGAGTTAGTGCCCTCCCCCGGGAGAGACCATCACAAGATGTAACCCCCTCCGGAAGAAGGCCCGCCGAAGCATCTGTCTGCGTCCCTCTGTCTCTTTTTTCTTTCTCTATTTCCATTGGGGTAGGCGGGGAGACCCCCCCAGACACCTCTGTCTGGGTAGATGCCTCCTCCACCCCCGCCAAACCTCTCTCTTCCTGTTTCCTCATTAGGGCTTCCAGACGGGACAGGTTCTGGTGGAGAACCTGCACTTTTTCATCCGTCCCTTCCCTTTCCTTCTAGAGGAGTTCCTTCCACTGCTTCCTCTTCCTTTCAAAATCCGCCTCTCTTCTTTCCTTTTTCCCTTTCAAAGTTTTTTGATCTGCGGATACCTGCTCCATTATCACGCAGAGCTCTTTTCGACAAGTCTCGCTGACCAGCAGCCTCTTTTCCACCTTCTCCACTCTATCCTCCAGTGCAGCGCCTGCTACCACCAGCTCCTGCACATACCGAAGGGTGGAGTCAAACACCTCTCGAAGCCTTGCCTTCTGGAGGTTATCGAGACTTCGGTTCCTCCCCCATTCCTCTCAATTTGTACTCGCAAGTATTCCTTCCACTCCCCCCATCTCTTCATAGAGTAGGGAGGATACTCCACCTCCTCCTTTCTCCCTCCGACAGCCCCGATCTCCTCCTCATCCCCGGACAAGGTGAGGGGGTCACCGTCGTCCGAATCTTTTACCTCCTCCGACCCCCAGGGCTCAAGCATCCAAGGATGTGCCTCGATCTCCGCGTCCAAAGACTGCAGAGACCGCATCCTCCACTCCAATGGGACGTCTTCCATCACTTCCTCATATGGTAAATCCTTAGGTCTGTTCTCAGGTCACGAACCTCAATAGCTCTGTGGCGGGCGTTCCAAAGAGCCTTCCCTTCCAGGAACCATCTGATTGGCTCCCATCCTCCGTTCCGGAGGACCTCCTCCCCTTCCTCCTCTTTCTTTGTTTAGAATCAGCCATTTTTTAATTAATCCCACCACTCCTGGCGGCTCGACCGGCCGGGCATGCCCGCACCACGGAAAACTCCGTGGTGACTCAGGCCCCCTACACCCGCCTCACCCCCCATTGCTGGGAGCCGGTTTCAGGGGTCCTTGGCCTCCGACCACCAGGACACCGACAGGAGCACCGCCACGCGGAAGGGCCCCGTGGAAGGAGTAAGGTCACCGCCGTCGCGACCCGACGGGACCCCTCCCCCATGGCAGCCAGCAATACTCCTCTGCCCGAGGGATGGGTTTAGGGATGACGCAATCCCCATCCCCCTGGCTCTCCCCGGGGGACCCCGGCCCCGACCTCGGAATACGTCCGAGCGGCCCGGAGCCCCCCCTCCTCCCCGGGTACCGTGAAGGTCCCAAACCTCACGGTGTGCAGACCCGGGTGTGGCCCGTCCCCCAGGGCTGCCGGAGCACCGGCGTGCAATGACCTGAGGGACGAATCCTCCCACTCGGCGGAGTCCCGACCCTCCGATTGCCGGAACACCGGCGTGCAATGTCGGAGGGTCGGTGTCCCTACCCAATTTCCCTAAAAAAATGGTCGAGGGCGGCCAACTGGCCACCCCGCCATATCTACCCAGGTGCTCTTAGTCCAGTCCCTCAATGCAGATCACTCCGGCATGGTAGAACCTGCCAGGGGCCGAAGCCCCCGCCGGCACAGCTCTGCACATCACTGGAACCTTCAAGCCTCCCCACCACGACAAAGTGGCACCCGCGGGGAGGACAGATGTCCAAGCTACAAAAGGGAAAAAAACACAACTTCATACATGTATATCGACTACATGCGTCGTTAGCGCCATCCATGTGTGGAACCCGGAAACTTAGTTGCGCATCTAGTAAATATGTGCTAAAGAAGCTATAGCTTCAAATATTGTAACAATTATTCGTGATATAGTTGATTTGGCCATTCCTCCATAATCTTCCATTGTTATTAAAAAACCTTTCGTTGCATAAAAACGTAGAGTGATCAGTAATTGTTGCATGTTGTTACCAAATTATTTCTGTAGAATTAAGAAAAAATATTTTTGTAAAATTAAAACCAACTAACCTATAACGTTATGTTTATTATTATAGGATGTTTCAGACTAACAGGTTCACCCGATTTTTTTGTAAACGCGACATTTTAGAGAAAAATGTTTCAGACAAAAGTTGTAGGGCTTCAAAGAATCTATTTATTGATGCTATAAATTTGACTTTTGTTAATTTGATGATTTTGAAATTTCGAAAGATCGATAAATTAACAAAAATAGAGCATTATTGTACCAATATATTCTTGAGATCAAATAGAATAGAAAAGTCTAGTATCATTTTCTTATCCCGACAAACAGTTAGCGAGATATCGTAAGTTAAATATTGAAAAATTTACCAAGTTATCCTTAAATATCTAAAAAAATATTAGGCAAAAAAAAATGTTTCAGACAAAAGTTGTTCAAATTAATTGGTGGAATAAGATGGTGTAATAAAAAATTCAAGGTTATTTACAATTTTTATGTTGATCTTAACTGAGCTTTTCAAGGTCATTCCAAGGTTAAATTTATAGCATCAGTAAATAGATTCTTAAAAGCTCCACAACTTTTGTCTGAAATATTTTTCTATGAAATGTCGCGTTTACGAAAATTGGGTGACTCGGGTGGGGTCACAATAAGGGGAGCGCTTTAAAACTTGCAAAATTTGATAGTTTTTAAGAAGCTATATTTCAGCTTGGGGAGGTCGTAGAACAATGTTCCGGGACGCATTTTAACGGATGAAGCCTCTACTTTAAAGAGGCCAAGGTTTCATTATTTGTCTCATCGAATAGTTTTTCTTGTGAGGCCTAAAATCAGATCGTGAAAAAATTGTGGAAATTTCATGATTTTGTAGCTATACACGAATAAAGTAGGGATGGAAATAAAAATGGCAACACACTTGTTTTGAAGTGGGAAATTTCCCATTTAATATACCGCAAAGAACATTGTTCTATCATACCTTGGAGCCGAGTTGTCGCATTTCAAAATCACCCCTGCATTTTGCAAGATTTTTAGCAACACCACCGGCATTCGCGTTATCCGATATGCACTACGGGAAGGTTGCTCGGTCGGATTTTGCACATCATGTGTATGGTATATGTGTTAATATGAAATGTGCGTGATGTGTGTGTATGTGTGCGTGTGTGTGTGTGTGTGTCAGCAGATAAGAGATAAGGACCCTCTTCTATTAAAGTGATTATTTACGCTACTTCATTTTTGCTAAGATGTCTCATTTTTATGTATGTAAATGTATGTAAATTGCTATTTAAATTGTGTTATTTAAAATCAATTATATAAGATCAACAATAAGATTTACTTAAAAACATAATAAGTAAAAGGAAGCTTTTATACTAGTAAACTTGCATCACATCAATTCGCAAGTCTGTAATATACTCTAATGCGAGAAACACAATTTATGTATCTACATTTGTATGTATGCATATATAAAAATGAGACATCTTAGCGAAAATGAAGTAGTGCAAGTAATCGCTTTAATAGAAGAGGGTCCTTCTCTCTCTGCTGACATATTGCTAATACATATACACATCACGCGCACTTCATATTAATGTATACATACACCATATACTATACATGATATGCAAAATTCGACCGAGCAACCTCCCCGTAGTACATATCGGATAACGCGAATGCCAGCGGTGTTGCTAAAAATCTTGCAAAATGCAGGGGTGAGTTTGAAATGCGACAACTCGGCTCCAAGGTATGATAGAACAATGTTTCTTGCGGCATTTTAAAGAAATTTCCCACTTCAAAGCGAGTGTGATACCATTTTTATATCCATCCTGCTTTATTCGTGTATGGTTACAAAATCATGGAATTTCCACAATTTTTTCACGACCTGATTTTGGGCCTCACAAGAAAAATAGTTCGATGAGACGAATAATAAAACTTAGCCTCTTTAAAGTCGAGACTTTATCCGTTAAAATGTGCCCTGGAACATTGTTTTACGACCTCCCAAGTTGAAATATAGCTTCTTAAAAACCATCAAATTTTGCAAGTTTTAAAGCGCTCCTCTAATTGTTTTGAGTAGTGTATATACATTTAAAGATTATACATCTAGGATTTATAAAAATAACATACATACCTGTTATGTGTACATTGTAAATGATCTTCAATTTGTTCTAGTATATTTATATACAGGATGGCGGGTTATAAGTTTACAATCCGAAGTGTGAAGGCAGATTAGGTTAAGCCAAACATAAAAGTCTCATACCGTTTTACGAGATTCGCAATAATTATTGAGTTATTAATGACAGAAATCTGAGGAATGGGAGCGCGACGACATAGATGATTGGAGAAGCTTTACAATTACTCAAGCCACAGAGCGGCCCACTCGACCCAGCATCTGTTGGGGGCGTGCGGCGAGACGTAAGTCCGGCGAGATAAAACAACGAATAGCAGAGCATTGTCTTTCCCCTCGCCGCACACCGGCAACAGTTTCTGGATCGACTGGGCCGCGCTGCGGCCTAAGCAGCTGCAGTGCTTCTATGCCGGCCCACTCCCACTCTTCAGATTTCTGTCATTAATAACTCGATAATTATTGCGAATCTCGCAAAACGGTATGGGACTTTTATATTTGTCTTAACCCAATCTACCTTCACACTTCGGGTTGTAAACTTATAACCACCCACCCTGTATACATAGATATACAGGTTACGGGAAAAGTTCGCAGAGCGAAACTGAAATAAAAAATACCAAATTTTAAAAATGATTTTATTCTTCAATATACTACATGGGCTGAAAAGTCTTTGGCCTGACATATAGATGGCGCCACAAACTAAAAATCCTTATAGAGTACCAACCTTAACTTAGATGCTGTAAAAATTTCATGATATTTCATTGACTCGTGTACAAGTTATAGCTTTCGAAGTGACGTTACCTCTGAATTTATCTTTACTATGGAAAAAAGTGAATTTCGTGTTTTGATTAAACATTGCTTCCTGATGGGAAAAAACACTGTTGAAGCAAAGGCATGGCTTGATAAATGTTACGGCACATCTGCCCCACCGAATTCAACCATCAAATATTGGTTTGCTGAGTTTCGTCGTAACCGTACGAGCACAAATGATGCACCACGTTCAGGAAGGCCAAATGAGGCAATTATTCCAGAAAACATCCAGAAAATCAGTGAAATCGTGTTGAATGACCGCAAAATGAAATTAAGTGAGCTAGCTAACATCATAGGCATCTCAAAGGAACGCGTTGGTCATATCATTCATGAATATTTACACATGAAAAAGCTTTGCGCGCGTTGGGTGCCGCGTTTTTTGACAATTGAGCAAAAAGCGGAACGTGTTCGACTTTCAAAGCAAAATCTGGCCCTGTTTAACCGCAATAAGAAGGAGTTTTTACGTCGATTTGTCACAATGGATGAAACATGGATCCATCATTACACACCGGAGTCCAATCGGCAGTCAGCGGAGTGGTTATTGCCTGGTGAAAGCCATCCAAAGCGCCCGAAGACACAACAATCAGCCGGCAAGGTTTTGGCCAGTATTTTTTGGGATGCGCATAACATAATATTCATTGATTGTCTTGAACATGGTAAAACTATCAATAAAGAATATTACTGTACATTACTGGATCGATTGGACGACGAGGTCAAGGTCAAACGGCCACATTTGGCAAAGAAAAAAATTTTGTTTCACCAAGACAATGCTCCAGCTCACTCGGCTCGCGATACGACCGATAAATTAAAGAAATTGCGCTATGAATTGGTCCCGCATCCCCTGTATTCTCCAGGCTTGGCCCTCAGCGACTATTTCCTTTTTCCCCGACTGAAGCAGTGGCTCGCTGGTAAAAGATTTTACTCGAATGAGGAGGTTAAGTTGGAAACAAATGCCTATTTTGAGGGACTTGACACTAAGTACTATAAGACCGGCATCGAAATGTTAGCGGACTAAGTGCATTACTCTAAATGGAGATTATGTCGAGGAATAAAACACTTTTTTCATTAAAAAAATCGTTTTTTCATTGTTAAGCCAAAGACTTTTCAGCCCATGTAGTAGTCTCCATTAACTTCAATACACTTCGCCCAATGGCTCACCAATAATTTTATTCCATCGCGGAAGTGTGTTTCTGGAAGGTTTGCGAAATATGCCTCTACGGCTGCTATACCCATTTTTTTTTGGTGACGCAGGGGAAATCCATCATGGATACCCCCGACTCTTGAGGGGCTCGGGGGTTATGTCGGACTCCTACCGACTAAAACCCCTGCGGGATGCCTACCTGTCGGACCGGTTTGTGGGGAGTCAGGGGCACTGCTCTCACATTCCCTCCCCAACACCCCGGCCCCTTTGGGGAGGGGCGGGGGTTATGTCGAACTCTTACCGACTAAAACCCCTGCGGGATGTCTACCTGTCGGACCGTGAGGAGGGGAGTTAGGGGAACTGCTCCCGCATTCCTTCCCCAACCCCAGGACTCTAATCCAAGAGCCCCTCGCCTCCTTGTACCACATCCCCCCTTCCCCTTTAGGGGAATTAGTGGGAGAAGTGCAGTCCCCGGCGGGTAACCCCGCCGGTTGGCCTTCTGGTGTCACCTTGGAGGAAGGGGACATCCACCCTTCCTCCTTATCCCCCCTTCCTCCTTATCCCCCCTTCCTAAAGGAAGAGGGGGGATTTTTGGGAAGGTGGGCCCAACCCCAATCGGGTTCCCCACCTCCCCTTCTCCTCCCTATCCGATCACTCGGGAGAGCGGGAGGTCTCCCTCCCTCTCCCCTCCGAGTGGCGGAGCCTGGCCCGAGGTGGTCGGGACCGCGCCCTGTTCCACAAAGGGAATCCAGGGCGCGGTCCCGATCGGTCTAAGACCGACCGGTTGGCCTTCTGGTTTCACCTATAGGGTGAGGGGGCATCCGCCCTCACCCCTTACCCCCCCTCCTCGTTAGCCAGGTTAGGAGGGTTTCTGGAGGAGTGGGCCCGTCCCCAAACAGGGCATCACTCCCCCCATTCCTACTTGTCCGAAGCAGAGGGGGAATCCGGGTTCTACCCCGTAGAGTTCCCGGATCCCCCCCGTCAACAGAGGCGGGCCCGAGGCAACCGAGGAGGGCTTGGACCCCTGCTACTCAGGGGTCCTTCCTCTTCCTCGGCTGGAGGCACCTCGGGCCCGCTATTTAGATCTCCCCCCGGGGAGCGCCGACCACCCCGTCGTCGACGACGGGCTTGGCGTATCCGGCGCTCCCGTTCGGCGGCCTCCTTCTTGGACATCACGTCCCTGCAGAAGGAGGCCGCCGCTTCCCACCCCTCTTCGCCCCCACAAATGGTTCGAACCATCTGTGGGAGCGAAATATCCCCCACTGGGACCCCCGCTGCCCCGGCCAGGACCCGGCGCTCCTCACTCCAGGCGGAACAAGCCACCAGAGTATGGAGCGCCGTGTCCATGAGCACGGGGCAGTGGTGGCACCTGGTGGTGAGCTCCTTCTCAATCCGGTGCTGATACTTGCCGAAGCATCTATGGCCCGTCAGCATCTGCACCAGATGGTAGGACAGTCCACATCCCCTCCTGTCCGCCCATTCGGGCAGGCAGGGGGGACAGCCTCCGCCGTCTCGCGCCCGTACCCCCGTCGGACAACATGTCCCCTCACTTCTCCAGGATATGGGCCACGGCTTGGGAGCATCAGGCCCGCATGTCCCCGGCCGTTAGGTCCCCTTTTGGCGGAGCTCCTTGATTCTCCAATATAGGATTCGCCGTTCCTCGGCTAGGAGCTCCACCGGACGGTACCCGGCCAGGGTGGTCGCCGCCATGTACGATATTGTGCGGTACCCCCTAATCGCCCTTATGTACATAGGCCTCAGCGCTTGCCGCAGTTGGCGTATGCCATCGCGGCAGGCGCTGAGCTGGGGCGCCCAAATTGGCGCCCCGTACAGGGCGATGGATAGGACCGCACTCACGTACAGGCGGCGAGCCCTCCAACCTGGACCTTCCAGGTTGCGCAGGAGGCTAGCAACGGCCAGCCCCGCCCCGCGCACCCTGGGGGCCAGTTCCCTAAAATGCGGACCAAACTCCCATCGGCTGTCCAACGTCAGGCCGAGATACTTGATCGTCGGCCCGACGCGGATGTGGACGCCATCGACTAGGACCCGGGTCTCCGGTGGCGCCCCTTGACTGCCGTCGTGAAAGAACACGGCCTCAGTCTTTTGGCGCCACCTTAAGGCCCAGGTCTCCGATGGTTCTCACCACCGATGTCACCGCTGTTTCCGCGCGGAGGCGAGCTTCCCCCCAGCTCTTCCCCCCGGCTGCCACTAAAGTGTCGTCCGCATAGCAGACGACGTGGCAGCCTGGGGGGAGCGGAGTACGTAGCACCCGGTCGAACGCGATGTTCTATAGCAGGGGGCCGAGAACCGACCCCTACGGAACCGCGCTCCATCACGCGTCGGCCTTGAACCCCGCCCTCTTTAGGGAAGGCGAGGTCTCTGTCCTCGAAGTAGGCCGCCAATATGCGCCGGAGATAGACGGGCACCCCATGGTGTTCGAGGGGCCGTTCGATCTCCGGCCAGAGCAAGGTGTTGAAGGCGTCTTTAATGTCCAAGGACACCACGGCTGCTATACCCTTTTTTTTGTTCACGCAGGGGAAATCCATCATGGATACTCCCACCCCTTGGGGGGATGGGGGTTATGCCGGACTCCTACCGACTAAAACCTCTGCGGGATGTCTACCTGTCGGACCGTGAGGAGGGGAGTTAGGGGAACTGCTCCTGCATTCCCTCCCCAACCTCCCGGCCCCAGGGCTCTAAAACGAAGAGCCCCATGCACCCCCGTGTACCGCACCCCCCTTTCTCCTTTCAGGGAACTAGTGGGAGGGCGCGGTCCCCGGCGGGTTGCCCCGCCGGTTGGCCTTCTGGTGTCACCTAGGAGGAAGGGGACATCCACCCTTCCTCCTTATCCCCCCCTCCCTGTGAATCCCAGGGAGAGCGGAGAATCGGGGAGGTGGTCCAGCCCCAACTGGGTTGTCCACCTCCCCTTTTCCCTACTTATCCGATCAGTTGGGGGAGGAGGATGGGTCTGACCCATCGCCCCTCCTCCTGACGGAGTCGGGCCCGAGGCGGCCGAGGGAGGCGCCGACCCGTATAGGTCAGCGGCCTCTCCTCGGGCCCGCTGTAAATCCCCCCTCCCGGGGAGCGCCGACCCCGTCGTCTTCTACGACGACGTACTCCGGGCCGACGCTCCCACTCGGCGGCCTCCTTCCGGGACATCACGTCCCTGCTGAAGGAGGCCGCCGCTTCGTAGGCTTCCTCGCTCCCGCACATAGCTTTCACTATGTGCGGGAGCGAGAGCCCCCCTTCCGGCAATCCACCGCCCCGGCCAAGACACGGCGCTACTCGTCCCATGCCGCGCAGGCGGCCAGGGTATGCAGCGCCGGTCCATAGGCTCGAGGCAGTGGTGGCACCGAGCGGTGGGCTCCTTCCTTATCCGGTGCAAATACCTCCCGAAGCAACCATGCCCGGTCAGTATCTGCACCAGATGGAAGGACATTCCACGTCTCCGCCTGCCTGACACTTCTGCCAGCCAGGGGCGGACAGCCTCGGCTGTTGCGAGCCCGGATCCTCGAGGGACGGCTGCTATACCCTGGCGGAAAAAACTTTAACAAAAAACTACCAATTTTTACTAAAAATAGAAATCTGTAGAAATTTGTATACAGATGTAAATATTTGTAGAGAAATTTGTTTTTTTGTAGAAAATAATTTTGTACAAAAATTTTGTACAAAATAATACCACAAATTACAATATTCTATAACCTAGAAATCATTGCAAGTAATATTTTGTAAAAATCTACAATTTTATAGAAGCAATTACAAAAATCTACAAATTTAAAAAATTGAAAGACAACAAAGTCTGTAGAAATAAAAATATTTACTTTTTGTAGAATATTATAAATATTTAGAAATATCTATGCACATCTACAAGAATTTTCATATCGTAAAACTATGCAATTTTAAATCCAATGCAGTTTTTAGTTTCCCATAAATTCAAATTTAATTTTTTACATATAATTGCAAATACCGATTTATTTTTATAGCTATACAATGTATTACAATAGCTGTTAATTAAAATTTGTACTTTTAACTAAAATAGTACAAATTTGTACACAAATTTATTAAAAATTATTTATTATTAACGTTATTCATTTAATTGAAGAAGTTATTAATATTGAATAAATGTTGGTAGATTTGTGTATAAAGTTATATATTTAACTAAAAATAGTTGTTTTATCAGTTTTTAATTGTTTGAGGTAGAAAAGGGTAATTGAAGATATTATAATTATTAGTAACAATGTGTAAATCGATTAATGTTTTTACCAAAATCTTCACAGTACAATATACTATTTTTCGTGAACATGGATTGTTGTACACAAAAAGTAATATACAGCATTATAACAATTTTTGTGAAAACATCTATTTAAGTACATATTGTTGGAAATACAATATAAACTATGCGTTTTCACAAAACATAAAAAAAATTTACACAACTGTTTCCATTGTAACATTT
The DNA here is from genome assembly GCF_003227715.2 of Harpegnathos saltator. Lineage (NCBI taxonomy): Eukaryota > Metazoa > Arthropoda > Insecta > Hymenoptera > Formicidae > Harpegnathos > Harpegnathos saltator. The sequence continues at coordinate 42,201 of NW_020230559.1, read as the reverse complement.
CCTTATTTATACAACACTTATTTCGACATAAAAATACGTAGAACATCGCTAATAATAGTAATTTGACGTAATTTTACCCTGTAATTTGTAGATCAAGTCGTAGTAATGTAATTATAAGTATCGACCGAAAACTACGAAAATCTACAAAATTCTAATTCTAACATTTCATTGTAATATATTGTATTTTTATGGACATAGAAATTTGTAGAATATCAGTATTTTTTGTAGTTTGACGTAGTTTTGCTGAGAATTTCATAAATCAAGTATACAATAGAAAAGTACAACAAATTATAAAAGTGTTCCAATTCTAGCATTTTTATGTTGATTTTTGTAGCACATTGTAAATTCAAGTAGATTTTTTTAAGCACTTTGTAAATTTATGTAGAATTTCATAGATTCTGACACTTATTTTTGATCGTTTTTGTATTAGGAGCGCAAAAATGTTCTGAGCCCTAGATTTCATACTACTGAAACCATAATTTAAATTGCATTAATTTTCCCGCCCACTTGCGGTTTTAAGGCAGTGACATTTGGTCTTTCGAAACATCGTGCGATTTGGCGTTTGATGCACATAACCTTAAAATCAGCAGTGTTCACGATGGCAATAACAAAAGAGCATATTCGATTTTCCATCCACTTCGCGTTTCATCTGAAGAAAAATGCTGCTGAAGCCACTGAAATGATCTGTGTTGCATATGGAGAGAACGCTGTAAGTTATGCTACGTGTAAAAGGTGGTATCAAAAATTTCGCCAAGGAGATTTCAGTCTTGAAGATGAACCGCGTGCTGGACGCCCTCAAAAGATTGAAACGGACGAACTGCAAGCATTGTTGGATATAAACTCTGCACAAACTGAAAAGGAGCTTGCAGAGCAACTTGGCGTTACGCGACAAGCCATTTCCACACGTTTACATGCAATGGGAAAAGTTCAAAAGGAAGGCAGATGGATTCCGCATGTACTGTCCGAAGACAACAAAAATCGACTGCGTGACACACGGCACTCACTTTGCTTTCAAGGTTCCGGAAAAAGGATTTTCTGCACCAAATCATTACAGGTGATGAAAAGTGGATATTTTATGATAATTCGAAGCGTAAAAAATCATGGGTTGATCCTGGTCAACCTTCGACATCGACGCCAAAGACCAATATCCACGCCAAGAAGGTTTTGCTTTGCATATGGTGGGATTGGAAAGGTGTATTGTATTACGAGTTGTTACAGCCGGGTGAAACAGTAACGGCAGATCGCTATCAGCAACAATTGAGCAATTTGAGCGATGCATTTGAAGAAAAGAGGCCATTTACTGGCAAAGGACGTCGTAAAGTGATACTGCTTCATGACAATGCCCGACCACATGTTGCGAAAGTGACTCAGGACCATATCTTTGCGTTAGGCTGGGAATTTCTCCCGCACGCAGCGTATAGCCCAGACATGGCGCCTTCCGATTACTACCTATTCCGGTCTCTGCAGCATTTCTTGGCTGATACACATTTTGTGACACTTGAAGAGATACGAAAATGCATTGATGACTATATCGCCTCGAAGCCGGTGAGCTTCTACTATCAGGGAATTCGCAAGCTGCCCGAAAGATAGCAAAAGGTCATCGATGTAAACGGGGAATATTTCGTTGATTAATATAGTTTTGTTTGTTTTTAAATAAATTTTGAATTTTGCAAAAAAGGCTCAGAACTTTTTTGCGCTCCTAATATATATATATATATGTTTACATAGAGTATTTTAGAGGGACCGAGAATAAAGTCTCAATATTTTTGTATACATAGGTATACATTGGTCTGAAGACGTGTACATTAAATGAATAAATTGAATGTATACGGTATATGAAGAGTTATTCAGGAAAATAAGTATTTTTTATGTAAAGTATTTAAACAGTACCTCCCAATTTTTATATAGCATATATTAACGGTACCAATATATAACCTATCAAATAATCGTGTAACCAACAAGCTAAGATTCACACCTCTGATTTCACTAAAATTCAATTACCTTACGTATTTTGACGTGTAAAATCCGAATCTCAAAGTTGAAATCGTCGTTCGGCTAAAGTTGACGGCAACTTTGACCGAGACTGTCCAACGATTTGGTATTTTCTAGGCATAATATTATTGTGATTTAGTTCTAATTTAATATTTTATTTCGCCTCTCAATAGCTTCTCAACATTTGTTGTTCCTATTGTCATAAATTTCATTGTAGCAGAAATTTCTTAATTTTAAACATTTTTTTCCTAAATTCTCGTTCACTGTATAGACTCACACTTTTCCATGTATAATATTATAGTGATGGAGTTCTAATTTATTATATTTTGTCATAGTTTGTCCCTTGGTCGTTGCCCACGGTATGATGTCTTTTGTACTTTGTCGTTAATTTCATCGCAATCAATATGTATATGAATTTTTATCTCAAAGCTGAGATTACACAGCGACTCGTATTTTTTAAGCATAATGTCATTGCGATATAATTCCAATTTATTATTTAAGTTTGCCTCTCAATCGCTTTTTAAGAAGTCTCGTGTCTTATATGTAAGATGCAACAGATTGAGACATTTCTACTGCAATGAAATTGATGACAAGGTGTAGGCGACAACACATGTTGAGAAGCAATTGAGAGGCCAAGTAAAATAATAAGTTAAAACTATAACACAATGATATTATGAAAAGCGCGAGTTTCTGGATAGTCTCAGTTCAGAAATATAAATTCTTAAAGATTTAAAGATATAAATTCTTAAAACGCTACTCATTGGTTAACTCAAATGCAGATTCGTACCTAGTATTTATTAATTTTTCCCAAAGTTCCTGCTCATTATACCGACTTGCGCTTTTCTATGCATAATATCGTCGTGATGTATCTCTGATTTATTATTTTAATCTATCTTCCAATTGCTCCTTATTATATACTGTTATTTATATCTTGTCCTTAACTTTGATCGCTATCGAAATCTTAAAATCTTTAAGAATTTATATTTCTGAACTGAGACCGCCCAACGACATGAGCTTTCCTAGGCATGATATTATTGTGATTTAGTTCTAATATATTATTTTAGTTGGCTTCTCAATAGCTTTTCAACATGTGTTGTCTCCCATACCTTGTCATAAATTCCATTGCAGCAAAAATTTCTCAATTTTAAACATTCTTTTCCCAAGTTCATGTTAACTGTATAGACTCACGCTTTTCCATGTATAATATTGTCGTGATGGAGATCTAATTTATTATTTTAGTTTACCCTTTAGTCGTTTTCCAATGTATGATGTCTCTTGTACTTTGTCGTTAATTTCATTGCAATCAAAATGTATATGAATTTTTATCTCAAGGCTGAGATTACACAGCGACTCGTACTTTCCTAAGCATAATGTCATTGCAATATAGTTCCAATTTATTATTTAAGTTTGCCACTCAATCGCTTTTCAATATGTCTCGTGTCTCATATGTAAGATGTAGAAGATTGAGACATTTCTACTGCAATGAAAGTTATGACAAGGTATAGGTGACAACGTATGTTGAAAAGCTATTGAGAGGTCAACTAAAATAATAAATTAGAACTAAATTACAATGATATTATGCCTAGAAAAGCTCGAGTCGTTGGACAGTCTCAGTCTTAGAAACAAAAATTCTTAAAGATTTTAAGATTTCGATTGCCATGAAAGTTAACGACAAGATATAGATGACAGATATATTAAGAAGCAATTGAAAGATAGGATAAAATGATAAATCAGAGTAACAACACGACGATATTATGTACAGAAAAACGCAAGTCGGTACATTTAGCAAAAACTTTGAGAAAATTATTAAATATTAGGTACGAATCTGTATTTGAATTAACCAATGAATAGCGCTAAAGGATCATAAAAACGACGATAAAACTTTTGCTTAATATAAATCTACATCCTTTTTTATGAGGAATACAAAATTAACATCATTTAGCTATATACATGTATATATTTTATAAAATATCAAAGTTTGAGGTTAACTCCTTTATCATAATAATACATGCATGCAACAAGTCAACCTGTTAGCAACCGTATAAAAGGGTGGAAAACAAATAGTAAAATTGGACGACATAACAGAGTTATTGATCTTTATAATAATCATGTACACATGAAGGAGTACATGTAGTCGAGAAATACAAATTCGTACCTAATATTTATTAATTTTTCCCTAAGTTTCTGCTCATTATACCGACTTGCGCTTTTCTATACATAATATCGTCGTGATGTAGCTCTGATTTATTATTTTGATCTATCTTCCAATTGCTTCTTAATATATGCTGTTATCTATATCTTGTCGTTAACTTTGATCGCTATCGAAATCTTAAAATCTTTAAGAATTTATATTTCTGAACCCCGCCTGAGACCGCCCAACGACATGAGCTATTCTAGGCATGATATCATTGTGTTTTAGTTCTAATATATTATTTTAATTGGCTTCTCAATAGCTTTTGAACATGTGTTGTCCCCTATACCTTGTCATAAATTTCATTACAGCAAAATTCTCAATTTTAAACATTATTTTCCCAAGTTCATGTTAACTGTATAGACTAACACTTTTCCATGTATAATATTGTCGTGATGGAGCTCTAATTTATTATTTCAGTTTATCCTTTAATCGTTTCCCAATGTATGATGTACTCTTGTACTTTGTCGTTAATTTCATCGCAATCAAAATGTATATGAATTTTTATCCCAAGGCTAAGATTACACAACGACTCGTGCTTTTCTAAGCATAATGTCATTGCAAAATAGTTCCAATTTATTATTTAAGTTTGCCTCTTAATCGCTTTTCAATATGTCTCGTGTCTCATATGTAAGATGTAGAAGATTGAGACATTTCTACTGCAATGAAATTTATGACAAGGTGTAGGCGACAACACATATTGAGAAGCAATTGAGAAGCCAAGTAAAATAATAAGTTAGAACTATAACATAATGATAGTATGTCTAGAAAAGCGCGAGTTTCTGCATAATCTCAGTCCTGAGATGAAAATTCTTAGAGATTTTAAGATTTCGATTGTGATGAAATTTAATGACAATGTATAGATGACAGCATATATTAAGAAGCAATTGATAGGTAGGCTAAAATGATAAATCAGAGCTACAACACGACGATATTATGTATAGAAGAGCTCAAGTCGTTGTACAGTATCAGTTCAGGAATAAAAATTCTTAAAGATTTTAAGATCTCCACCGCCATGAAAGTCAACGACAAGGTATAGATGACAGCATATATTCAGAAGCAATTGAGAGATGGACTAAAATAATAAATCAGTACTGTATCACGACGATATTATGTGTAGAAGAGCCCAAGTCGTTGGACAGTCTCAGTTCGGGAATAAAAATTCTTAAAGATTTTAAGGTTACAATTGCCATGAAAGTCAAAGACAAGGCATAGCTGACTGCATATATTAAGAAGCTTTTGAGAGATAGGCTAAAATAATAAATCAGAGCTACATATTATGTTTAGAAGAGCTCAAGCCGCTGTAGAGTATCAGTTCAGGAATAAAAATTCTTCAAGATTTTAAGATTTGGATTGCTATGAAAGTCAACGACTAGCTATAGATGACAACATATATTAAGAAGCAATTGAAAAATAAACTAAGATAATAAATCAGAGCTACATCACGACGATATTATATATAGAAAAGCTTAAGTCGGTTTAATTAACAAAAACTTAAGGGAAAATTACTAAATATCAGACATTAATCTGTATTAGAGGTAACCAATGACCAGCGATAAAAGACCATAAAAAGCGGCGGTAAAACTCTTGTTTAATACAAATGAACCATCCGTTTACATGAGAAATACATAATTATGCGAGATAGAACGGGCGGGCTGTGTAAAAAACACACGGACGGTCACGCATGCTGCTCATTTTGACGTCAAAATTTCTCAGTCACATTTACGCTTATTTTCTGTAAATGACTAACATATCAACAATATTCGTAAAAGTGCGTCATCTGCTTTGCAGGAATGAAAATTATATAATGAGATTAATGAAGGGTATGTGGTAAGCGAAACGTCAAGGTGCGTACACATTGCGACATGTCGACCGAACTTGTTCACGGCGTGTGCATTTTTCGCTTATATCTCGGCAACGGGTAGAGATATCGACGTCATTAGCGAAGTATTACATTGCTCATATTCTGTTCTACTGGGATTAACAGTTTATAATGGTACGAATAATAAGAGTTCGTTAATTGAAGCGTGTAAGTGCGCGTGTAAGAGCTTGTCTCGTGCCGCGTTTACGCAGTCTCCCTCAATAATTATGCCACGGTTGTCTCTCCGGATGGATAATGTAGTAGTAGTGCTTCCACGCACGCTTGCAACAACAGTTTAAATTCGCGCCCATGCGATTCGCGCGCGATGGGGGCGCTCTGTGCTCGTCCCGAGCCTCGCTCGCCGCGCCGCGCGCCGCTCCTGTCATTGTGTTTACGTTGCGCGTTGCATCATCAGTTCTCTCGGGGTTTTCTTGTTTGGAAAGTTTTGTTTAGGTCTTGTATGCACTCTAGTGCTTTCTCTAGTGCTTGTATGCACTCTAGTGCTAGGAGGATATCCATTATAGCCTATTTAGAAATAGGCCTTACAAGAAACGCCACCGATCGCAGGATGCATCGTGGGATCATTCTAGAGAAGTTAGGTCTCACATGCTCGACGTCTGCGGGCGAGTTTGATGCCTCTCTCGGAAAGCGGACGTTAGCGTCTAAATCCATCGCCGATCAAACCGAGGTTGGTTGCCACTTCTCAGATTATGGTCTCGGAGCGGCGTTCATCCGATAGCACCAATGCCGATTGTAGCACTTTCTACAGGTGTTCAGAACGGGTGTTCCGAATGTCTTGTTGCGGTCTTTTTTACCGACATGTTCTAGGATTCTTAGGGCGGTACTTGTGAGAGTCCAGATTCGAAAGCACCGCGGAATTTCCAAGGGGGCATAGTCCGAGGAGGCTCGCTGCCTCCCCGCCGAGACGAGACCGTGTCAGTCCGGGGGAGGCTCATCCGACAGACGAGCAGACGGTTCTTTCAGAACTGGGGCAGCGAACCAGGTATGTTCTCTCGAGTAGGCACAGAGAGAACATAACCGATTGCTCGTCTGCAAACTTTTCTAGTGATCTTCGAGGAGTCACGCGTTTCTCTCCCGAAACGAGATCTTGTCAGTCCGGAGGAAGCTCATTCGACAGACGAGCAGACGGTTCTTCAGAATCGGGGCGTCGAACCAGGTATGTTCTTTCGCGAAGGCACAGAGAGAACATAACCGATTGCTCGTCTGCGAACTCTTCTACTGAACTACGAGGAGGAGACTGCACCTTTTCGTCCCGAGACGAGATCTTGTCAGCCCGGAGGAAGCTCATTCGACAGACGAACAGACGGTTCTTCAGAACCGGGGCGTCGAACCAGGTATGTTCTCTCGCGTAGGCACAAAGAGAACATAACCGATTGCTCGTCTGCGATCTCTTCTACTGAACTATGAGGAGGAGACGAGACGAGATCTGGTCAGTCCGGAGGAAATTTCATTCGACAGACGAGTAGACGGTTCTTCAGAACCGGGGCGTCGAACCAGGAATGTTCTCTCGAACTGGCACAGAAAGAACATTACCGATTGCTCGCCTGCAAACTTCTTTAGAGATCTACAAGAAAAAGACCGTGCTTGAGCCCAAGCGCGTCTCTGACCACCATATAAAAGAAGACGAGAGGGGCTGTACCCGAAGATGGCAATCTCTTCGACATGCTCTGAGACCAGTTAGGACTCAAAGCTGAGGAGCATCAGAGTTGACTCACCGAATAGAAGGCTCGTGGTCCTGAGTTGGCTGGTCAAAACTCTTTAAAGCTTAAAAAACAGCGGCTCGCTGGCCCTTTCCAAGAGTACCAGCGTCCTGAAAGGGGAAGAATACCGATCGAAATCGCAGACCAAGGTGGCCACATGGCTAAGCGCTCTCGGATCGGGAATCACGGGGTTATTGCGATGGCAGCAAGCTCCTCCACCGGATACTGGGCTCTCCTAAAGCCAGGCCTCACGTTCGTGGGAAAATTGGCGGCAGACGGTTGCTCAGAGGAGACTCTTCGGCAAGGGTGTTGACGAAGACCGAAAATCGGCTCAAACCCGAGAAAAGGGGGGTCGCAGACTATCAAGACAGCTGGTAACGTTGACACCCGTTCAGCGTCCTCGACCTAAAACTCGCCAACCTCCGCAATGCCCCCTCCACAATCGATCGAGAAACTCCTGAGCTCCGGGGCGGCGATCATCGACGGCGACTTAGTGCCAACTGGGGGCAAAGGATGAGCCGACATTATGGGCTACGTTCCCAATCCCGGTCTCGGACATGCCGCTAGAGGTTGTAAGCTCAGCGGGCCGTCAGGCTCTATTTTTCAAATTCATTATTTAAATTAAAGGAAGCTCGCGACTAATCGGGAGTTGCTTAATATGAGGAAGGGCTATTGCCCTAAATATGGCAGAAGCCAGCGATTGGGAGATCGACCGTCCACTTTCCAAAGGCGCATAGTCGCTAGGCCTCTCTCAGAACGCCAATTTTGTAGTCACTATTCCTTACGTTCCGATAGTGAAACGTCACTCATGGATCATGGCATTAAAATATGACCTTTCTCGGTACATATTGGAAAGAGCGGGCTGTCAAGTTAACCGCATCTCTCAACTCTGAGACTCAGCTTCCTTATGGAATCATACAAGTCCCAGCTTACGCCCGACCCAGCACCTATCTGGGCTTCATATTTGATTCGGTGCATCAATACATCGCAATTCCTCCGGCACGGCGAAGCAAACTCCTCCACATGATTTCTTCTTTCGCAGGAGGATCGGGTGTCGCGAACTCGAGCGGGTCATTGGATCTCCTACCTCTATTGGCCTGACGGGGGAGGACGGCCTATTATATATGAAGAATCTGGAGCACAGGAGGTTTCTTGCTCTCAAGCGATATTCACTTACAATCATTCGGCCCATATGGATCTTTCGCAGCAACTCGCTTGAGACTTTTGCTAATGAATGACAACTTTCTCAAATCCCAATCGAGTCAGAATACTTCAAACTCCGTATCTCGCACGTTTTATCCGGACACTTGGCTCTCAGACGGGAGCGAATTCTGTGGGGACCCTAGTACCCACGGTTGAGGATCGCGTGATGACCAAGCACATCATATCTATTACCTTGAACTCAAAGCTGTTCATTTCGACTTACAATGTTTAGTGTCCGGCCTGCACAGTAGCTACATTTTGCTTCGCATTGACAACACGTCAGCCATAGCTTATGTGAATAGTTTTGGCCCAGTCCAATACACTCACTTTGATCTTATAGCCAAGTGGATCGGGGGCTGATACAAAGAACTTAAGTTACATATTGGTATTACATATCGTTGCCATCAATAAGGCGATCGCTGACCGTGAGTCTCGGAAAATTAGTGCGGATACGGAATGGTCTTTAGCCTAGGACGTGTTCTCGCGCTTTTTCGCTCGCATTAGGTCAACCAAAAATTAACCTTTTCGCGTCCGTTTGTAAGGTAAAAGGCTACGCCGATGTTTCATAGATCCCAGATTCGGGCTTTATTGCGGCAGATGTCTATTGCGGCAATCTCTCTAGATTGGGCTGAAATTCACAGTTCCGCCATCCCTCCAGTTATTCTTTTACCACGTGTTCTTCGGAAAATGGTTAACGAAAAAGCGAGAGAGATCCTTGCCCTTCACAATCTTGGTTCCCCTTGTTTGGAAGTCTCATGATCGAAGAGCCGGTAATCTTTTCCCCTTTTCGCAACTTATTATCTTCTCCTTTCAGGAGTTGCCATCCGAAATGGAAATCCTTTCACCTGGCGGCAAAGCGTTTATCCGGCAGGCACTTCTGGAACGTGGAGTCCCTTCAGAAGCATTAGAGGCAAGGCAAGCCTCGATAGCAACTTCGAGTGTGGCGCAATATTTAAAACCGCTTCATCACTAGGAGATTCGTCGGCGCACTTAGGCAGTTCTCCTATGTTCACCGAGTACCGCTCAGTTCCTCAGCCCTCTCGCTCAGCAGTTAGCGGTTACATTCATATTCCGGGATACCTTGATAGCAGGTTTCGATCTGCAGTATCACGCCTCGCGTAACGAGGTAGGAATCCACCCGTTCATCCGCCGTTTCTATTGGAGCGTCGGAGTTTTATTTCAAATCTCTTCGCCCAAGATAAGGTTTCATTTGAGACCCCGGTTTGAGACCGTAATTGCACGTCTTGCACAATTATATTCACAAAAATCATTACCATTAAAGACAATCACAAAAAAAAACTACACTTCGGTTAATTCTCAGTAGGGGCCAGAGATTCAAAATGCTTGCAACTAAGCGGCTTGTCGAATGCGCTTAATGAAAAGCTGCTGATTCGAATACCGAAAAATTAAAAACGTCGACATCAAGGCGCTCCAACTCCGTTTTCTCTTTCTCTCCGTTCGAAGGTGACGACAACTTGAGTATATGCAATCTCACGCGACATTATTTAATCCTTACTGAAAAATTGCTATGCCTGCGTGCGTCGCCCTTTCTATATACCTTTTGCTCGCCCTCATAAAGCAGTGGGTTATCAAACAATCAGTTGTTGGTTGTGAACCAGATTAGAAGAACACGGGGTTCGATCAGACACTTTCGCTCCGCATAATATCGGTTGTGAATCGAATGAGCGAGTAACGAAAAAAAAAAATGGTGTCTCAGTTGATATTATAAAGCGGGCAGTTGGATAAGGCAATCTGGTGCCTTCGCGACATTTAGTAACCATCAGATTATTGAAATGTTTACCTTTGCCGTCCATAGACCTTAAGACGGACTAAATCTTAAGTTCGATTAGACCTTAAGAAACGTGTGATTGCTTCGTTGCGATTACCTGTAAGCCGGTTGCACGCCACATATTTTAGTGGCGATATTTAGGCACGACGATATTTTAGTGGTTACATATCTATTAAGTTTAGGTAGACACCTTCCAGGAACGTACTCAGATACGGGAACCAGCCTTACAACAGAGGGCGTCAAGCGTTCCTCTCCTTTTGGTAAATCGCCATCTGAACAACTACATTGTCCATCCGGAGAGACAACCGTGGCATAATTAGAAAATCAAACGAACTTACAGTGAAGTTCGATTTGAATTATGCCCGGTGTCTCTCCGGATGGACATTCCCCACCCGCAACAGACGTTGCTTCCCCCCCTTCTTTGAGAATTGCTCGGCGATTTGCCATAGGTCTGTAAACTAATGACAGGAGCGGCGCGCGGCGCGGCGAGCGAAGCTCGGGATGAGCACAGAGCGCCCCCACCGCGCGCGAATCGCTTGGGCGCGAATCTAAACTGTTGATGCAAGCGTGCGTGGAAGCACTACTACTACATTGTCCATCCGGAGAGACACCGGGTATAATTCAAATCGAACTTCACTGTAAGTTCGTTTGATTTTCTAATTATCGAATGCTCATTATTCATATCATTAGAAACAGCAATCCTCATAGAACAGGACGCAGGGAAGATAACACTGTTGGTGGGATATCGATATCTCGAGTGGTTGCCGAAATATAAGCGAAAAATGCAAATGCCGCCAATGAGTTCGCCTGACACGACGCAAGATGTGTGCGCTTTCACACTTCATTTAACAATGTGTAATTAATCGTACCGTTATGAGTCATTAACTCGAGCAGAGCAGAGTACGGTAAAGGTATTTAATTTGGAATATCGACAATATCTTGTACAGTTGCAGAGATGTAAGCGTATAATATGACGGATAATTTTTCAGCGCTAAAGCAAGGGTCAAGCGCAAGCGGCGTCTTTGACATGACTGTACCATCTACGACGAAAATCTCGCGTTTCGGGGAACTGACAGCGGCATCGTCTTTTGTCAATGTTTCGAATTCTCCAGCTAAGATAATTATTTAAGATTAATAATAAATCCATTGATAAGGAAGTTTCATCATTGTCATGCGAGATGGTAGAGTCGGTGTCAAAGAGATACCGAAAGAGATACACGAATGCTGCACGTTTTGGCTCTAAAAATTATCAGTTACATTTAGACATATTTCTCTGTAAGCGCTCAAGATATCAACAACATTTCTAAAAATGCATCATCTGCTCTGCAGAAATTAATATTATATAATGGAATTAATGGGACTCTGTTACGTGAAATGTGAAGGTGCGTACACACTGCGTCGACTGAGCTTGCTCATGGCGTGTTTATTTTTCACTTATTATATCTCGGCAATTAGTAGAGATATCGACGTCTTTAGCAAAGCATTACATGACGCATATTCCATTTTTCAGGGATTAGTAGTCTATAACGATAAGAATAGTAAGCGTTCGTTAATTGAAACGCGAGTAGAGATTGTAGTTGTGCGAGCTTCCCTTTACGCCGTCTCCTTCCACAATTAACGAATGTTCATCATTTGTATGATTAGTAACCACTAATCCTCATAGAACAGGACGCAGGGAAGATAACGCTGTTGGTGGGACATCGATATCTCGAGTGGTTGCCGAAATATAAGAAAAAAATGCAAATGCCGCTAACGAGTTCGGCTGACAAGACGCAAGATGTGCGCGCTTTCACACTGCATGACAGGGACATTAATCGTATCGTTATGAATAATCAACTCGAGCAGAACAGAATACCGAGAAAGCATTTATTTTGGAACATCGACGATATCTTATACGGTTGCAGATATATAAGCGAATAATGTGCCATCATAATTTTTCAGCGCTGAAAGGATCATCTTGCGTGAGCGGCATCTTTGAAACCGACTGTACCTACTAAACCGACTGCATCTACGATGACAATTATTTAAGTTTACTAAAGAATTTACTGACGCGCAAATCTCAACAATATTATGCGAGATAGTACGGACTATGTAAAAGAGACACCGACGGTCACGCATGCTCCTCCTTTAGGCGCTAAAAATTATCAGTCAAATATACGCCTAATTTCTATAAACGCCTAAGATATCAACAATATTCGTAAAAGTGCGTCATCTGCTCTGCAGGAATGAAAATTATATATTGAGATTAATTAAGGGTATGCCGTAAGCGAAATGTCAAGGTGCGTACACACTGCGACGTGTCGACCGAACTTGTTCACGGCGTGTGCATTTTTCGCTTATCTCGGCAACGGGTATCGACGTCATTAGCGAAGTATTACATTGCACATATTCTGTTCTACTGGGATTAACAGTTTATAATGGTACGAATAATAAGAGTTCGTTAATTGAAGCGGATAAGTGCGCGTGTAAGAGCTTGTCTCGTGGCGCGCTTACGCAGTCTCCCGCAATGATTATCGAATGCTTATTATTCGTATCATTAGAAAGCACTAATCCTTATAGAACAGGACGCAGGTAAGATAACGCTGTTAGTGGGACACTGATATCTCGAGTAGTTGCCGAAATATAAGCGAAAAATATAAATGCCGCTAACGAGTTCGGCTGACAAGACGCAAGATGTGAGCGCTTTCACATTGCGTTCATCACAGGGTCATTAATCGTATCGTTATGAATAATCAACTCGAGCAGAACAGAATACCAAGAAAGCATTTATTGTGGAACATCGACGATATCTTATACGATTGCAGAGATATAAGCGGATAATGTGCCACTATAATTTTTCAGGCCTAAAAGAATCGTATTGCGTGAGCGGCATCTTTGAAAGCGTCTGTACCTACTGAACAGACTGTATCTACGATGACAATCTCTTGTTTCAGGGAACTGCTTGCGGCATCGTCTTTTGTCAATGTTTCGGATTTTTTAGCTGAGATAATTTTGTATGCTTAATAAAGAATTCACTGACGCGCAAATATCAACAATATTATGCGAGATGGTACGAGCGGTGTGAAAGAGACACCGAAGATCACACACGCTGCTCCTTTTGGCGCCAAAAAGTACCAGTCACATTAACGCCTATTTTCTCTCAACGCCTAAGATATCAACAATATTCCTAAAAGTGGGTCAGCTGCTCTGCAGGAATGAAAATTATATAATGAGGTTAATTACGGGTATGCGGCAAACGAAATGTCAAGGTGCGTACACGCTCCGACATGTCGACCGAACTTGTTCACGGCGTGTGCATTTTTCGCTTATACCTCGGCAACCACTCCAGATATCGATGTCCCACTAACAGCATTATCTTCCCTGCGTCATGATCTATGAGGATTAGTGGTTTCTAACGATATGAATAAGGAGCATTCGATAATTACTGAAGGAGACTGCGTAAGCGCGGCACGAGACAAACTCTTACACGCGCACTTACCCGCTTCAATTAACAAACTTTTATTATTCGTACCATTATAAACTGTTAATTCCAGTAAAACAGAATACTAGCAATGTAATATTTCGCTAATGACGTCGATATCTCTACCCTTTGCCGAGATATAAGTGAAGAATGCACATACCAAGAACAATTTCGGTCGACAGTGCGTACGCACCTGTATGTCGCAGTGTGTACGCACCTTGATATTTCGCTTACCGTATGCCCTTAATTAATCCCATTATATAATTTTCATTCCTGCAGAGCAGATGACGCACTTTTACGAATATTGTTGATATCTTAGGCGTTTACAGAAAATAGACGTAAATGTGACTGATGAATTTTGGCACCAAAAAGGAGCAGCATGCGTGACCGTCGGCGTCTCTTTCACACCGCTCGCACCATCGTGCATAATATTGTCGAGATTTGCGCGTCAGTGAATTCTTTATTAAACTTAAATAACTGTCATCGTAGATATAGTCTATTCAGTAGGTACAGTTGGTTTCAAAGATGCCGCTCACGCAAGACGACCCTTTTAGCCCTGAAAAATTATGTTGGCACATTATTCGCTTATATCTCCGCAACGTATAAGATATCGTCGATGTTCCATAATAAATGTTTTCTCGGTATTCTATTCTGCTCGAGTTGATTATTCATAACGATACGATTAATGACCCTGTGATGAACGCAATGTGAAAGATGTGCTCACATCTTGCGTCTTGTCAGCCGAACTCGTTAGCGGCATTTACATTTTTCGCTTATATTTCGGCAACTACTCGAGATATCAGTGTCCCACTAACAGCGTTATCTTACCTGCATCCTGTTCTATGAGGATTAGTGCTTTCTAATGATACGAATAATAAGCATTCGATAATCGTTGCGGGAGACTGCGTAAACGCGGCACGAGACAAGCTCTTACACGCGCACTTACACGCTTCAATTAACGAACTCTTATTATTCGTACCATTATAAACTGTTAATCCCAGTAGAACAGAATATGAGCAATGTAATACTTCGCTAATGACGTCGATATCTCTACCCGTTGCCGAGATATAAGCGAAAAATGCACACGCCGTGAACAAGTTCGGTCGACATGTCGCAATGTGTACGCACCTTGACGTTTCGCTTACCACATACCCTTCATTAATCTCATTATATAATTTTCATTCCTGCAAAGCAGATGACGCACTTTTACGAATATTGTTGATATGTTAGTCATTTACAGAAAATAAGCGTAAATGTGACTGAGAAATTTTGACGTCAAAATGAGCAGCATGCGTGACCGTCCGTGTGTTTTTTACACAGCCCGCCCGTTCTATCTCGCATAATTATGTATTTCTCATGTAAACGGATGGTTCATTTGTATTAAACAAGAGTTTTACCGCCGCTTTTTATGGTCTTTTATCGCTGGTCATTGGTTACCTCTAATACAGATTAATGTCTGATATTTAGTAACTTTCCCTTAAGTTTTTGTTAATTATACCGACTTAAGCTTTTCTATATATAATATCGTCGTGATGTAGCTCTGATTTATTATCTTAGTTTATTTTTCAATTGCTTCTTAATATATGTTGTCATCTATAGCTAGTCGTTGACTTTCATAGCAATCCAAATCTTAAAATCTTGAAGAATTTTTATTCCTGAACTGATACTCTACAGCGGCTTGAGCTCTTCTAAACATAATATGTAGCTCTGATTTATTATTTTAGCCTATCTCTCAAAAGCTTCTTAATATATGCAGTCAGCTATGCCTTGTCTTTGACTTTCATGGCAATTGTAACCTTAAAATCTTTAAGAATTTTTATTCCCGAACTGAGACTGTCCAACGACTTGGGCTCTTCTACACATAATATCGTCGTGATACAGTACTGATTTATTATTTTAGTCCATCTCTCAATTGCTTCTGAATATATGCTGTCATCTATACCTTGTCGTTGACTTTCATGGCGGTGGAGATCTTAAAATCTTTAAGAATTTTTATTCCTGAACTGATACTGTACAACGACTTGAGCTCTTCTATACATAATATCGTCGTGTTGTAGCTCTGATTTATCATTTTAGCCTACCTATCAATTGCTTCTTAATATATGCTGTCATCTATACATTGTCATTAAATTTCATCACAATCGAAATCTTAAAATCTCTAAGAATTTTCATCTCAGGACTGAGATTATGCAGAAACTCGCGCTTTTCTAGACATACTATCATTATGTTATAGTTCTAACTTATTATTTTACTTGGCTTCTCAATTGCTTCTCAATATGTGTTGTCGCCTACACCTTGTCATAAATTTCATTGCAGTAGAAATGTCTCAATCTTCTACATCTTACATATGAGACACGAGACATATTGAAAAGCGATTAAGAGGCAAACTTAAATAATAAATTGGAAC
Source organism: Harpegnathos saltator (assembly GCF_003227715.2). Lineage (NCBI taxonomy): Eukaryota > Metazoa > Arthropoda > Insecta > Hymenoptera > Formicidae > Harpegnathos > Harpegnathos saltator. Next base: position 25,577 of record NW_020230559.1, on the reverse strand, counting down.
TATTTTGCAATGACATTATGCTTAGAAAAGCACGAGTCGTTGTGTAATCTTAGCCTTGGGATAAAAATTCATATACATTTTGATTGCGATGAAATTAACGACAAAGTACAAGAGTACATCATACATTGGGAAACGATTAAAGGATAAACTGAAATAATAAATTAGAGCTCCATCACGACAATATTATACATGGAAAAGTGTTAGTCTATACAGTTAACATGAACTTGGGAAAATAATGTTTAAAATTGAGAATTTTGCTGTAATGAAATTTATGACAAGGTATAGGGGACAACACATGTTCAAAAGCTATTGAGAAGCCAATTAAAATAATATATTAGAACTAAAACACAATGATATCATGCCTAGAATAGCTCATGTCGTTGGGCGGTCTCAGGCGGGGTTCAGAAATATAAATTCTTAAAGATTTTAAGATTTCGATAGCGATCAAAGTTAACGACAAGATATAGATAACAGCATATATTAAGAAGCAATTGGAAGATAGATCAAAATAATAAATCAGAGCTACATCACGACGATATTATGTATAGAAAAGCGCAAGTCGGTATAATGAGCAGAAACTTAGGGAAAAATTAATAAATATTAGGTACGAATTTGTATTTCTCGACTACATGTACTCCTTCATGTGTACATGATTATTATAAAGATCAATAACTCTGTTATGTCGTCCAATTTTACTATTTGTTTTCCACCCTTTTATACGGTTGCTAACAGGTTGACTTGTTGCATGCATGTATTATTATGATAAAGGAGTTAACCTCAAACTTTGATATTTTATAAAATATATACATGTATATAGCTAAATGATGTTAATTTTGTATTCCTCATAAAAAAGGATGTAGATTTATATTAAGCAAAAGTTTTATCGTCGTTTTTATGATCCTTTAGCGCTATTCATTGGTTAATTCAAATACAGATTCGTACCTAATATTTAATAATTTTCTCAAAGTTTTTGCTAAATGTACCGACTTGCGTTTTTCTGTACATAATATCGTCGTGTTGTTACTCTGATTTATCATTTTATCCTATCTTTCAATTGCTTCTTAATATATCTGTCATCTATATCTTGTCGTTAACTTTCATGGCAATCGAAATCTTAAAATCTTTAAGAATTTTTGTTTCTAAGACTGAGACTGTCCAACGACTCGAGCTTTTCTAGGCATAATATCATTGTAATTTAGTTCTAATTTATTATTTTAGTTGACCTCTCAATAGCTTTTCAACATACGTTGTCACCTATACCTTGTCATAACTTTCATTGCAGTAGAAATGTCTCAATCTTCTACATCTTACATATGAGACACGAGACATATTGAAAAGCGATTGAGTGGCAAACTTAAATAATAAATTGGAACTATATTGCAATGACATTATGCTTAGGAAAGTACGAGTCGCTGTGTAATCTCAGCCTTGAGATAAAAATTCATATACATTTTGATTGCAATGAAATTAACGACAAAGTACAAGAGACATCATACATTGGAAAACGACTAAAGGGTAAACTAAAATAATAAATTAGAGCTCCATCACGACAATATTATACATGGAAAAGCGTGAGTCTATACAGTTAACATGAACTTGGGAAAAGAATGTTTAAAATTGAGAAATTTTTGCTGCAATGGAATTTATGACAAGGTATGGGAGACAACACATGTTGAAAAGCTATTGAGAAGCCAACTAAAATAATATATTAGAACTAAATCACAATAATATCATGCCTAGGAAAGCTCATGTCGTTGGGCGGTCTCAGTTCAGAAATATAAATTCTTAAAGATTTTAAGATTTCGATAGCGATCAAAGTTAAGGACAAGATATAAATAACAGTATATAATAAGGAGCAATTGGAAGATAGATTAAAATAATAAATCAGAGATACATCACGACGATATTATGCATAGAAAAGCGCAAGTCGGTATAATGAGCAGGAACTTTGGGAAAAATTAATAAATACTAGGTACGAATCTGCATTTGAGTTAACCAATGAGTAGCGTTTTAAGAATTTATATCTTTAAATCTTTAAGAATTTATATTTCTGAACTGAGACTATCCAGAAACTCGCGCTTTTCATAATATCATTGTGTTATAGTTTTAACTTATTATTTTACTTGGCCTCTCAATTGCTTCTCAACATGTGTTGTCGCCTACACCTTGTCATCAATTTCATTGCAGTAGAAATGTCTCAATCTGTTGCATCTTACATATAAGACACGAGACTTCTTAAAAAGCGATTGAGAGGCAAACTTAAATAATAAATTGGAATTATATCGCAATGACATTATGCTTAAAAAATACGAGTCGCTGTGTAATCTCAGCTTTGAGATAAAAATTCATATACATATTGATTGCGATGAAATTAACGACAAAGTACAAAAGACATCATACCGTGGGCAACGACCAAGGGACAAACTATGACAAAATATAATAAATTAGAACTCCATCACTATAATATTATACATGGAAAAGTGTGAGTCTATACAGTGAACGAGAATTTAGGAAAAAAATGTTTAAAATTAAGAAATTTCTGCTGCAATGAAATTTATGACAATAGGAACAACAAATGTTGAGAAGCTATTGAGAGGCGAAATAAAATATTAAATTAGAACTAAATCACAATAATATTATGCCTAGAAAATACCAAATCGTTGGACAGTCTCGGTCAAAGTTGCCGTCAACTTTAGCCGAACGACGATTTCAACTTTGAGATTCGGATTTTACACGTCAAAATACGTAAGGTAATTGAATTTTAGTGAAATCAGAGGTGTGAATCTTAGCTTGTTGGCTACACGTTTATATAGCTTTTCAACATACGTTGTCACCTATACCTTGTCATAAATTTCATTGCAGTAGAAATTTCTCAATTTCTACAATTTTTTCCCAAGTTCTCGTTAACTATATAGACTCACGCTTTTCTACACATAATATTGTTATGATAATAACTAATCTAATTTATTATTGTAGTTTGCCCTTTAGTCCTTTCTCAATGTGTGATGTCTTTTATATCTTGTTCTAAATTTTATAGCCAAAATCTTTATGAACTTTTAGCTGAGAACTGAGATTATCCAGCGACCCGCGCTTTTCTACGCATAATATCATTGTAATATAATTCCAATTTATTATTTTATTTCACTTGTGAACCACTTCTTAAGATGTCTTTTCTGTTATAACTTGTCGCTGATTTTCATAGTTGTCAAGATATCTTAATTTCTAATAATTTTTTTCCTAAACTCCTGTTAACTGTATAAGCTCGCGCTTTTCTATGTATATTACTGTTGTAGTGAAGCTTTAATTTATTAATTTAGTTTGTCTCTCAGATGTTTCCTGCTATCAAAGTCAATAATATTATGCGTCGAAAAGAATAAGTCTATATAGTTAACGAGAACTGAGGAAAAATTATTGAAGATTGAGAAATTTCTACTAGAATGAAATTTATGATAAGGAGACAACACATGTTGAATAGCTATTGAGAGGCCAACTAAAATAATAAATTAGAAATATATAACAGAAAAATAATAAATTAGAATTAAATTACAATGATATTATGCCTAGAAAAACTCGAGTCGTTAGACAGTCTCAGTTCAAAAATAAAAATTCATAAAGATTTTAAAATTTCTGTTGCGATAAAAGTTAACGACAAGATATAGATTACAGCATATAGTGAGAAGCAATTGAGAGATAGACTAAAATAATAAATCTGAACTACATGACGACGATATTATGTATTGAAAAGCGCAAGTCGATATAATTAGCAAAAACTTAGGGAAAAATTATTAACTATTAGGTACGAATCTGCATTTGAAGTGACCAATGACTAGCGATAAGAGACCATAACAAGCGACAATAAAATAACTCTTGTTTAATACAAACCACCATCCTTTTATATGACCAATACATAATTAACATCATGAAATCGAGGGATCTGATTTCTGCCCAGCTTCTGATAACATTTATGATTAAATGGTAGTTATCAGGTCATCAAGTATTAAGCCAGCGGCACACGGTGTTTGTTTTCGTGCTGGATTGCTTGCTAGATGAAAATACTGCGTTCTGATTGGTGCATTTCCATCCATCTTCGGAAATGTACCAATCACAACGCAATATTTTCATCCAGCAAGCAATCCAGCACGAAAACAAGCACCGTGTGCCGCTGGCTTTAGTCTATGATTTATACTTTTTACCTATTTATTAATATTTAATAATATAAAGTAACATTATCAGTCTTATTACTTTATCCTCCGGCTGATAGATATATAAAATAGTGAAAAGATTCATATTTTAAACAGAAAACTGAGAGACCTGAAAACTACCTGACTACGAACATATTAAATTACGAAAAGATACTTCTCAGGTTAGAAGAAATTGAACTATTTTTATGAAATTATATTTTAGCAAGACCTAAATAAGCCATCTCATTATTTATATTCAACATATCTAATAGAAATATCTATTAATAACAATGTAATTAAAGGAAAAGTTTAAAAAATATATTGGTCCTTAAAACTACCCTTCGATATATTAAACCTTATATTTCGAAAAATAACCAATATTTTTTAAATCAGCAAGCGGTTTCTACTTAGATTAGAGCTGAATTCAATATCTATATAATAAAATTGGATAATTATTTTCGGTCCTGAAAACTGCCCTTTCATATATGTATATATATATATATATATATATATATATATATATATATATATATTAGAGATGTGCGAATCAAGAATTTTTATGTCGAATTGAATCAAATCTCATTTTTTAAATTCGAATTCGAATCGAATCGAATCTATGAAATTTCACTCGAATTCGAATTGAATCGAATGAAATCGAATCGAGTCATTAAAAAATTTAACATGACTGTTAAACATGCAAATAATAATGGAAGATTTTAATATGAAAGGGAATATTGATATTGTAATATAATCTTAAAGTAAAATATATATTTAAATATTTAAAATAATTTATAATTAAATTATTAATTATAAGTTAAGTTAATTACAAGTTAAGGGTTCAGACATATAGGCCCAGATGGCCCGTTTTGTAGCTGATGCATACAAACAATAATATGTTTTATTCCTATTCGAATTATTCGGATTCGAATTATAGGAATTCGGATTCGAATCGAATCGAATTACACTAGATTCGATTCGAATTCGAATAGTTCTCACACGCACACGCACACGCATACGCACACGCACACGCACACACACACTTATACGCACACGCTTACGCACACGCACATCGCTAATATATATATAACTTTATTTTGTATTTAAAATTGTATTTCAATCCCATTTTAATTCTTATAATCCGGACGATTTTTGAACGATTTTTACAGTCTTTGAGTTAGAATTTTTCGTATATGAAGATAGTTCGAAAAATTCTCGGTTTGATAAAAAACGTATGATTTTTGACAATGTTCTTTTTTATTTTTCAACATAGTCTCTTTTCAACTTAATACGTTTAGACCAACAATATTCTAACTTTCTTATACCTTCAGTATAATACAATTTCTTTAAGCCTTCAAAATAAGCATTCACATCAGCGATGATTTTCCTATTTAAAATGAATTTCTTTCTAGTGAGCTATTTTTTCATGTTTGGGAACAGGAGAAAGTCACTAGGGACTAAATCTGGTGAGTACGGTGCGTGTGGTAACAATTCGAAGCGCAATTCATGGAATTTTGTAATTGAAGAAATGTGAGCGATTATTGTCATGATGGAAAAGTATTCTTTTTGCCACATGAGGACATTTGGTCTTAATATCATCGTTCCAGCAATGCTACATAATATTCTCCGTTGATTATTTTGCTTTTTTCTAGTCTAGAATAGTCTAGTCTAGTAAGTCTATAAGCACTACATCCTGTGAATCCCAAAAAACGTCAAAAAACATCACCTTTTCGGCTGATGGAACTGTTTTTGCCTTTTTGGAGCGCATTCACCCGTTTCCACCCATTGTTTCAATTATTGTTTCATCTCTGGTGTATCAATGAATCCATGTTTCATCAACAGTGATGAATCGTCGCAGAACTCGGTTTGCGTTTAAACATATTCAAGCATTTCTGAGAAATGTTCATTCGAATGCGTTTTTGATCGACCATTAACAAACGCGGCACTCATTGCGCTGAAAATTTTTTCATATGCAAATATTCGTATAAAATGTTATGAACATGATCTATTATTATACTAGCAGTCTGAAACTTTTTAACGCATGCGTTATAAGTATAACGCATGCGTTATATGGCTCGTAACGCATGTTTTACGATTTCGTATTCTGTAAATGCATCTTAACGTATGGCGTCGTCAATTTGCGTACATTAACGTTAAGTTTGCGTTATATTATTTTTCACTATAAATCCGTATTCTGTAAACCACTTTAACGCAATTTGCAACGCATTTTATTGCGTTACGTAAAGTAATGCTAACGCTGGCTGCCGGAGAACGTTAATGTCATAACGCGATCTTGCAAGGTTAAGTTAATATTAATATTTTTTATTGTGAATAAAATGGCTGGTGGAATACTCATCAATGTGCTAAATGATGTGGAAAAGGAAGAAAAGAGGGAAAATTCTCTAATAATGAAAGAGTTGAGAGATAGTATTAATCCATTTAATTTAACGGATGAACAATTTATAAGAGTTTTCCGCTTATCAAAAGAAGCAGTAATTTATATATGTGACTCACTTCAAAATATTTTGCAATGGAAAGGAAGGAGAGGATTAAGAAACACAGGTAATTATGTAAATTCTAATATAACTTTAAAATACATAATAGACATGCGGACATTACAGTTTTCCGCTATATTTAGATATAGTTCGGAACGCAATTGATGGTTCAACGAGAGAACTTATTTGCTGAAAAGTTTTCAAAACAAGTTCTCTTATTAGACTATCAACTGCGTTCCGAACTATATTGAAAACATAACGAACAACTTTATTGATATCCATGACTGTAAACTGATTTTGTTCAAATTTGTATAATAAAAAACTATGTGTTACTAACTACTTATAGGTTTTAGCTGCACTGCGTTTTTTTCCTATAGGTTCGTATCAAAAAGATATTGGTAATGATTATCTAATATCTATATCACAACCAGCAACTAGCAGAGCAATAAAAGCAGTAGCGATGGGATTGCAGTATCACGCAATTGCTTGCCATTGAGTGAAGCAAATTCCCAAACACAGAGGAAAAACGAGCAGCTTTAAAAGAAAAGTAACATCCTTTTACAATTATAAAAGGCCGTTAAAAATTTACTCTGACTGTAAACAATTTATATTTTTCTTAAGAAAACAATATAATAATATCAGGAAATTGAAGTAATTTATATATGATTGCACTTAACTGTTGTGATTTTTTTTACAAATCTTTCTTTAAATAATATTAAATAAATTTGTCTATTCACTGAATTATAATTTTTTTCATAATTTTCTTATAATATTGTTTTGTACAATATATTTTTACAGATTTCAAAAGGAAAGGAATTTTAAAGGAATAATAGGTTGCATAGATTGCACTCATGTGAGACCAAAACATCACGAGGAATCATATATAAACCTTAAAAGGTTTCCATTCAATTAATATACAGGCAGTAAGTATATTCACTACAAAAATATATAATATATAATGTACTATACAAATTCAAAAAGAAACTTAATGCATACTTGTATTATTTATAATAAGATAGCGTCACACGATTTGGAAATCTTAAATGTCAATGCTAGATTACCTGGAAGTGTCCATGACAGCTTTATATGGAGACATTCTACCATAAGGGACGAAATGCAACGATTATATAATTCTGGAGATCGAACAACATGGTTTTTGGGTAAGTATCACGATTATTTTATATTTATTTACCTAATAATGTACATAAAAATGTCGATTTGATTATAGGCGATGCAGGTTACGGTTTGGAACCTTGGCTGATGACACCTATCACAGATGCACCAGAGCTACAAGATGCATAACGTTATACTAACATTATAAAAAAATAACATTTTAATAATAAAGAAAACAATGTGAGGAAATAATACTTTAATTATGATAGAAATATATAATAAAACTTACTTTTCTCCAACCTTCTGTACCTTTTGATGGGCCGTCGAAGCTATTTAACTGTTCAATTAATTGCTGCCATTGTACGTCGTAAACTGGCTTTCCTCTTGCTCCTAATAATTTGTCTGTGGCAAACGCAGTATGGTTTTCCATATATGTAATAAGGAAATCTAATTGCTTGTTTGTTGTTTTAGGGGCTTTTTTCTTTTTCTGTGCAACTTCCATACTGTAAGAACATATTGTTCATTAGTTAAATCAGGTTATGTATCTATTCTTTTCGTACATTGCGTAAAAACAAATTAATTATTCACTACAATTTATTTATTACAAATGTGTGCACATAGCCTAATATATGTTATATACAGGGTGCACGATTTATCTGAAGACATTGAAATATCTCGAGAACTATGCATTGGATAAAAAAAAGTGGTTAATGAAAGTTGTTAGCCTCGAAGGGGGACATCCAATGATACCAAACTCGACCTCCCATCCCACCCCCTGGGGGTGGGGGTTGGGGGTAACTTTGAAATCTTAAATGGAAACCCCCACTTTTTATTGCAGATACGAATTCTACGCCACAAAATACGTAAATTTTGTTCGAAACTTTTATTTTGATTCGTGATAGATGGCGCTGTAATAGCAAAAAATTATATTTTCCGCAATTCTCCAGAAAAGATCATTGGATTGAGAAATAAAAAATACCTGTTGAATATTTTTAAAGAACATAATAAAAGTTATTCCCCCCCATCCTCTCGGGGTAGAGTGGGTGATAACGTTCGAATCTCAAATGAGGACCCACATTTTTCATTGCAGAATTAGATTGTACGTGAAATTTTTATTGAAACAATTTTTTTATTATGTTCTTTAAAAATATTCAACAGGTATTTTTTATTTCTCAATTCAATGATCATTTCTGGAGAATTGCAGAAAATATAATTTTTTGCGATTACAGCGCCATCTATCACGAATCAAAAAAAAAGTTTCGGACAAAATTTACGTATTTTGTGGTGTAGAATCCGTATCTGCAATAAAAAATGGGGGTTTCCATTTAAGATTTCAAAGTTGCCCCCAACCCCCATCCCCAGGGGGTGGGCTGGGATTGCCCCCAACCCCCACCCCCAGGGGGTGGGGTGGGAGGTCGAGTTTGGTATCATTGGATGTCCCCCTTCGAGACTAACAACTTTCATTAACCACTTTTTTTATCCAATGCATAGTTCTCGAGATATTTCAATGTCTTCAGATAAATCGTGCACCCTCTATATTCAATATACTCCATTTTTTTAGTGCACTTAACGAATATTTCGATGATAGTCATGACGATGGCAAATAATTTTCTCGGTTGACGATTGCTCTACTTGGGTGACAAAATTGTCGTAGCTCAATTCATTTAATTTGATCATTATGCGCATCGCGTGCGCGTGAGAGAGAGAAAAAGAGAGAGAGAGAGAGAGAGAGAGAGAGAGAGAGAGAGAGAGAGAATATGCGCCACATCTCGATTAATTAGCGTTCAATCATAATTACCGGCCATTGCAACCATGCCACCAACGAACCAGCAACGATACGATTTCGTTCGGTCGTCGATGATCGGCGCATTGTTATACCATTTATCAAAATCGCGATAATACTGATCAGATCAACGCCGACCAGATGATCGAGCAATTACCAACAGACCTGCATTAATCGAAAGCTTCTCGCTGATTAATCTAAATGCGAATTAAATTCAGTCGTGGGGCTAGTAAGTTACCGACTTTCAGAATTTATTTCATTACGTCCTTCTTATGCTGAAACTCATTGAAAAGAGATCCTTTCTAACCGTTCCATTGTTCAATCCTGGATCTACTCTGTTGCAATTTCAAACATAAAACGTTAATTATTAAAATATATTTCATATATTATATAGTTAACACGCGTGTGTGCGTTTCGTACCGGTGAGCTATGGCTTTTCGTTTAGACTATTTGATGTTTTCGTTCTAAAACAATGCATAATCATGAAATACTTTTATAATTATTATGAGATACATATTATTTAACAAATAAAATTTGTCTAATAAAACTAAGGTTACAAGTACTTTACGCGGCGGCGTGAACAAGTTACGTAATAGAATCAGGGACGGGTATATCAATATCTGAATAGAATTAAAACTTTGTTAGCTCAAAATCGTCTTTATGTAATTGGATATCTCTGAAATATTTAATATTAATTGCTAGTATTTCTCTTACTAGGTGCGTAACTAAGTTCCCGGGTTTCACACATGGATGGCGCTAACGACACATGTAATCGACATACATGTCTGAAGTTGTGTTTTTTTTACAGCTTGGACATTTGTTAACAATAACCAGTCGTAATACTAACACATATCGCAACGCAAAAATATTTTTCTAACAACGAAGATGTCGAGTTTTGTGCCAAATAAACAGCATTTGCGGGAAGCTTTGCTTTTCCGCTTTAACTTGAAAAAAAGTGCAGCTGAAGCACATCGTTTACTTGAGGAGGCCTACGGCGAACATGCACCATCGAAAACAACCTGTGAAGATTGGTTTAAACGCTTCAGAAGTGGCGATTTCGACACTGAGGACAAGGAGCGCTCCGGAAAACCAAAAACGATTGAAGACGCCGATCTGCAAGCGTTATTGGATGAAGATGATACGCATACGCAAGATCAACTTGCGGAGGCATTAAACATGACTCGCCAAGGTATTTCCAAACGTTTACATGCCACGAGACAAATTCAAAAGGAAGAAAAATGGGTGCCGCATGAGTTGACTGAGAGACAAATGGAAAATCGAAGAGCCACTCCCGAAATTTTGCTTTTGCAGCATGAAAGAAAGAGTTTCCTGCATCGAATTATTATTGGCGATGAGAAGTGAATATATTTCGAGAATCTCAAACGCAAAATATCATGGCTTTCACCTGGCGAAGCATCAACATTGACGGCACAGCCAAATCGCTTCGGAAAGGAGACAATGCTCTGCGTTTGGTGGGACCAGAAAGGAATCATGTACTATGAGCTGTTGAAACGGGGCGAAACTGTCAATGGGCATCGCTACCGACAACAACTGATCTATCATATTTGAACCATGCATTGCTCGAAAAACGCCCAGAATGGGACACGAGACACGAACGAGTGATATTGCAGCACGACAACGCTCCGTGCCATCGCACTTCCATCGTCCAGAACACCATCAAAACGCTGAAATGGGACCTGCTACCGCACCCGCCGTATTCGCTAGATCTGGCCTCTTTCGATTATCACTTTTTCCGGTCGAAGACGCATGGCTTGGCTGAGCAACACTTGGCCAATTTCGAAGAAGTGCAAAATTAGTTGGATGAATGATTTCGGTCCAAAGACGCGTCGTTTTATCGTCGCGGTATTCATGTACAGGTTGCGTGAAAAGTTCGCGGAGTGAAACTGAAATAAAGAATACCAAATTCTAAAAATGATTTTATTCTTCAATATAGTCTCCATTAACTTCAATACACTTGGCCCAATGGCTCTTCAATAATTTTATCCCATCGCGGAAGTGTGTTTCTAGAAGGTCTGCGAAATATGCCTCTACGGCTGCTATAGCTTCTTCATTCGACAAAAAATACTTTCCACGGAGGAATTGTTTCAGGTTTCGGAACAGATAGAAGTCGCTGGGTGCAAAATCTAGCGAATACGGTGGATGATCAAGCAATTTGTACTTCAATTCATTGAATTTAGACATTGACAAAACACTTTTGTGAGCAGGTGCGTTGTCTTGGTGAAAAATGATTTGTTTGTGCTGCAAATCAGGTCATTTCTCACGAATTTTTGCGTCCAATTGATCCAAAAGGTTACAACAATATTCAGAGTTAATTGTTTTACCTTTTTCCAGATAGTCAATTAACAAAATCCCTTTAGCATTCCAAAAAACTGATGCCAAAACCTTTTTTGCCGATCTTTCATGCTTTGTTTGCTTTGGAGCTGAACATCCACCTTCAGTCCACTGTAAACGTTCCTGTTTCAATTTAGGATCATAGTGATAGATCCAAGTCTCATCCATAATTATAAAACGACGCACAAAGTCGGTTTTATTCTTCTTAAAACGATCCAAATGACGCTTTCGAGAAATTTGCTTTCGAGCGAGTTTTTGTTGAATTGTTAACGTATGCGGCACCACTTTTCCAAACACCTTTTTCATTTGTAATTCTTTATGCAAAATATCCGTTCATCTGAAATGCCTATGATATGAACAATTTCACGCGTAGTCACACTTGGATCTTCAGAAACAATAACATGTATTTGCTCAATGATTTCTGGTGTTGATGCGCTTTTTGAACGTCCACTGCGTAGATCATCTTCAATGTTTGTACGACCACGTTGAAACTCAAGTGCCCATTTACAAACCATTCTTTTTGAAGGAGCAGATTCCCTTAACACATCTACCATCTCGGAATGAATTTCCATTGCCTTTAAACCTTTTTTAACAAAGAACTCAATCACTGCACGCTGTTTCAAATTTTCCATTGCGAACAAATATACTGACACATCAACTTCAATTGGCTTGTAAATACAGAAAGAATTGACAGATGGAAATGAAACCTAACCTAGGTTCATGTGAAGAGTGATTCTATATAACCGACTACAATTTATAATTCTACCGTTTACTTATAGATGCCGCTTCGCGAACTTTTCACGCAACCTGTATTATGAAACTGTTCTTTTTTCATGTTATTATACACGTATATCTGTACATATAAATGCAGTGGCGTAAATAGAGAATGTTAGAATACACGGGCCTCGGGGTCTCCAAGAGTACGGGGGCCTCTATAATATTGCAAAAAACCCGAGGTATGGGGAGGCTTCGGCCATCCGGCAACACGGGCCTCCACATTTTATTTATGCCATTGTATAAATGTGCTAAAGTTTAGAAAGTCCATTATATCTTTAACTCCGACTCGAAGTGGATATACCTTCTACTTAAGTCTGCTGAAACCTGTTTTTCAACCTTCCTTTTACCCCACTTTGGCTCCTCATTTCTCAATCTTGAGAAGGGGATTCAACTTGAAATTTTTCTAGGAGTAATATTTCATCATGAATTTTCATTTAGCATACAATTTGACTCAAAATTCTGGTCCAGAAAATAGGCGATTTTTTGCTTATTTTTGGGGTCACTCTTTATTATTATTTTTTTAAATATATTAGTATTACAACATCAACGGATATTTTTGTGTCCCATTTGTAAATATTTTGTTTTATATTTCTTTGAATTTTATTTGGATTTCCTAATTTTTGATAAGCATTCTTGTTGATGAACAATCGAACAAACCTAGATAAAAATCTAAAAAAATAAGGAAAAGAAAGATTTTTAGGTGAAGTCATAAATAACCCAACCATTGTTTTAACCTTTAGAGGACTGTAGTTGTTTTCTTCGACTTTTTTATTTTAAGTATTAGAACTTTATTATTAACATCATCATTGGGTTGAATGACGAAAAAGATGGCGCCACTTTCGCGCCAATATATTGGCTTCTGGTCCGGAAAAGAATCTGTATCCTTTTTTTTAGTTTTTCAACTTTATGTTATTAGATATTATTAGAATAATTGTTTAACATCATTTTAGAGAAAATGTTTGAAAAATAACATGTATAAAAATTTTTATATCGCAATTTATGAAGTAGAAGGCAGTCAAAATGCATCACATGTATTTGTATACATTAATTTATTTCGCAATAAATGCATACTTTGTCGAAAATATAAAGAACGTAATTGAAAAAATAAGAGGCCTAATGCTTTTACAATACATTTAGTAATTTTTCTTGGTGTGGTACAGTTTGAAGCACGGTATAACACAAAGAGATGCATCGCATTCACCGCAAATGAATAATAACAGGTATAACAATAAGTATTATCGGCTCGACAGTCATATCACATACAGAGAGCGTTTGCCCAATCCTGTTTACAAATCGAAATTGGTACAATACAAAGTATAACGTATAAGCGAATATGAAATATAAAAGTAGAATATTAATATATTAAAATATCCTACAATAGTAAGTTAAGACCTGATAAATTGGTTTTCGTGCCTCCAAAGGCAAAAGCAGTTAAAAGTCAATAAATTAGTTTCCGGTCTCCAAAGGTTAAGCAATCAACATATAGTGCTTGTTTTTATGCTGCATCTAGTGATATTCTACAAATTTATCAATCATAATGAAATATTTATGTATGAGTTATATGTAACTCAAAGGGGCTTATTAAATAACAGTCTTTATTGTCAGACAATATTACGTGTTAGACATTAATGAGGTACATGCTATATATCCCCGTTAGCCTAAAACTATATACAGGGTATTCCGCAGCAACATATACAAAATTCGTGGAGACCTAGCACGGCTTGAGATGAGCATAAAAGTCCCATACCGTTTTGCGATAATCGTAATAGTTTTCGAGAAATTAATTAAAAACTTTCAGCAATAGCGTCCGCCGAGATGTGTAAGAGTCGAGCCGCCCGAGTTTCAGGCCGGCCCACTCTACCCATAAGTAGACACCGGCGCGCGGCGAGGGGAGAAACAACAGACCACTGCCCGCGCTTGCGAGGCTTCTTCTCCTACGTCTTGCCGCACCGCTCCGCACCGCAACGAGACTCGCAACGATGTCGCCGAGCCGCGAACGTTCGCGATTACAATTACGATTACTTAATAAGAGAGCAAAAATAGCTCCAATTATTGAAACAGTTATAAGCAATGTGTGATAAAAAATAATGGAAAGAGTGAAAGCGATGGAAACCGATAGAGTGTGCAGACAATCTAATTATTTTCTGTCGTAATCTATCGTTCGCTATTAGAAGAGTATTCAATCGATCGTTCGTATCGAAATATGATAGAATTTATACAGAGACTTTACGCGTCCGATCGTTTTATTGGACTCTATTATGAATAGATCACTGACAATCTGTCATAATCAATGGTGTATTAACGATAGGAGAAACTCGTAGTTCTCTATCGTATAAGTACGAAAGGAAACCCGTTATCAATCGTGTAATAAATTAAAAGTTGATCTATTCATAATAGAGTTCAATAAAATGATAGGACGCGTAAAGTCTCTGTATAAATTCTATCATATTTCGATACGAACGAACGATTGAATACTCTTCTAATAGCGAACGATAGATTACGACAGAAAATAATTAGATTGTCTGCACACTCTATCGGTTTCCATCGCTTTCACTCTTTCCATTCTCTTTTATCACACATTGCTTATAACTGTTTCAATAATTGGAGCTATTTTTGCTCTCTTCTTAAGTAATCGTAATTGTAATCGCGAACGTTCGCGGCTCGGCGACATCGTTGCGAGTTTCGTTGCGGTGCGGAGCGGTGCGGCAAGACGTAGGAGGAGAAGCCTCGCAAGCGCGGGCAGTGGTCTGTTGTTTCTCCCCTCGCCGCGCGCCGGTGTCTACTTATGGGTAGAGTGGGCCGGCCTGAAACTCGGGCGGCTCGACTCTTACACATTTCGGCGGACGCTATTGCTGGACGTTTTTAATTAATTTCTCGAAAACTATTACGATTATCGCAAAATGGTATGGGACTTTTATGCTCGATCTCAAGCCGTGCTAGGCCTCCACGAATTTTGTATATGTTGCTGCGAAACACCCTGTATATCTCTATGTGTGTCTTCTTCTTCTTCCAACTTCCAACTATGGGCCCGAGATTTCAATCTCTTTGTCCACTTCTAGATGTGTGTCTCCCTACTGTCTGAGATGCGCGCCCTGTAGTGTGTTGTCACTGACACCAGGGGGCGACTCTAGACATTATTATACAATTTATAATATTACTAAATCCAATACGAAAACAAGCACCGTGCTGCTGGCTTTATTATTAAATTTATTTTTGAATTTAAACATATGGCATGTTTCTTTTAGGTACAAGAAGTATAAAACATTTTATTTACCTGAGGAATACATATTACATAAAGAAGAAGATTTTAGAAATTTTCAATCTACGAGGGCAGTCTGAAAACTTCTCGGCCTGACACATAGATGGCATTAGAAACTATCAAACTATAATTGTATTGGAAAATGGCATCCCTGATATAAACTCATGTAAAATTTTATTTCGATCTGTCAAGTCATTCGACCACCAGTAGCACCAGTTTAATACTGATGTGTCATTGTCTTTTTAAAAATGGAAAAAATTAAATATCGTGCAGTGATTAAATTCTTTGTTTTGGATGGTTTAACACCAACAGAAATTCATTCCGAACTCAACAGTTCCGAAATTGTTGAAAGTGTATAAGAATGCATCACCTTCACTTTTCACTGTGAAAAAATGGGCTGTTCTTTTTAAATCTGGTCGTACAAGCCTCGAAGATGATTCATGCGAAGGTCGTCCAAAAACTGCTACAACACCACAAAACATTTAACAAGTCCATGATATGGTGCTAGATGATCGACGAGTGAAAATATGTGAAATAGCTGAGGCCATAGTCATCTCAAAAGAACGAATTGGAAATATTTTGCATGAAGAATTACATATGAAAAAGCTTTGTGTAAGATGGGTGCCGCATTTGCTAACAATTGACTAAAAAAATTCGAAAGAGTATTTCTCAAGCGTGTTTGGATCGTTTTAAGCAAAATAAAATGGATTTCAAACGTCGTTTCATAACTGCTGATGAAACTTGGATCCACCACTATACACCAGAGCGAAAAGAACAGTCGAAACAATGGATTGAAGCCGGTGGACGTGTACTAAAGAAGGCAAAGACGGTTCCATCAGCAGGAAAGGTTATGGTAACAGTTTTTTGCGATTATAAAGGTATTTTGTTGATTGTTTATCTTCAGAAAGGTAAAACAATGAACTCTAAATATTATTGTAACCTTTTGGGCCTGTTGGATGTAAAAATTCGTGAGAAAAGACTTTTAAAGAAGAAAAGAATCGTTTTCCATCAAGACAATACACGTGTTCACACAAGCGTTTTGACAATGGCAAAATTCAACAAATTAAAGTATGAATTGCTTGAACATCCAGCGTATTCACCAGATTTGGCTCCCTCTGACTATTATCTGTTTCCAAACGTGAAAAAATTCCTAGCTGGAAAGTGTTTATCAAATGACGAAGCTATTGCAGCCGTGGATGAATATTTTGCAGACCTTCCGGAATTACACTTTAATAATGGTATTGAATTATTGGAAAAACGTTGGAATAAATGTATTGAAGTTTCAGGAGATTATATTGAAAAATAAAACATATTTCACGGCAAAAAAGTTTTCTTTCATTGCTAGGCCGAGAAATTTTCAAACTGCCTACGTATAAAACAGCTCAAAATATTTTAGATTTTCTTTCCATCGCTGATATGTTTAATAAAATCTCAACTCCGATAAAATGTAATTCTGCTGAACTTGTATTAATAATTCTCAAATTTTGTAATACTTATATGTTATCTTTAAGTGCATTAAATAATATGATAAATCTAATACTAGCCAATACTATTTTTGAACATCCTATATTGCCTGAATCGCGTTATTTAATCGATAAACTATTTAATTTTCAAAATAAAGCGCGATGTCATATAATTTGTCCAATTTGTTCTCAATATTTAGGGCAAACTGCACTATTCCCTGCATTGGAGCACGAGCTACAGTATCCACAAAAAATACTAGCATGTATAATTTAAGCATTCGTGTCTCTCCATTTATTACATATTTTATTCCATTCTCGTTAATTATATTCATTTTCTGTACAAACATTTAAAAATGTTTTCATGTCTGACTTACTTTTGCTAAACCGTATTCCACATGTAATAATGTTATTTAATCGATATAGCAGTGACATATTGATTCCTTGAATTTGTTGGTAAGCTATTTACAAACATTTGATAATATTGTCCATTATAAATATCTTGAATGTAACTACTTTTATTCAGTCTCTTGTTTATAACGTCATTGTAATAATCTTGGTAATCTTGCACAAGGTTTGAAATCGGAATAAAATATATAATATGTAACGGCCGAACTCCGCGGTTCGGTCGCTGCTACGCGTTTCGCGCGGATAAGGCTCGTCGGAATCCGGGTTCGGTGAGGAGGAAAGCAGCGAGACGTTCGAGAGTAATATAAGTACGTTAGCTTTATTCTATACTTAATTTGATACAAGAGTTCGGCCCCGAAGCCGATGTCGCGGGTTGCGTTTGTAAGGCGCGTCGGTACGGTACGGTGCGGTGCGGTGAGCGGTGCGAGCGCTCGTACAGACGGATAGGCCGTGCGGAAGGCGGGGCCTATTACGCGACGCGTGTAGATCGTAACGACGGTAACGGCGCGGTGATCGGTCTCGCTTCGCGACGCTGGGCGTCTCGGACAATTATCACCCAATACTCGCTTCGGAATTGCTCGCGTAAAAATGGTCGCCGGACCGGAGATTTCGATTCTCGGTCGAACGCACGCACGCGAGTCGCGGGAGACGCGAGATGATTTCGTCCGTCGGGGCCGAGGACTCTCGACAGAGAAGGCGTATGCACCTTCCCTTTTCCCTACGTTCGTGGAGGAAAGCGACCAAATGCTGCGGACACTCAGCGGAGACGGCGAACACACCGTCCCGGGTTCCTGGTCGCTAGACGGATCGCCTAAAGGCTGAGTACGCTCAGCGGAGTTCGCCGACGGACGAACCCCTGACTCGAGGCGGCGGGTAAAGGCGAGAGACTGTCGAGTACGCTCGACTGAGCACGCGTACACACGAGCCCAGGAAGACGGGAGACGGCCAAGTATCGAGAACGCTCGATCGAGACTGCGGACGCACAATCCCGTTTGCTTAGTCGCCGGTCGGGTAGTCGGAATACGGAAAGCAGAGCGAAACGGTCCGGATATTCTCTCTTTCGGCATACAAGCGTCTAGATCGAATCGGCGGTACGGATCGGTCTGGTGTCTAGGAGCTCGATCGCCGCCGTTTTATAGTTGTTCGCGCTACGATTGATACGGCGGCGATCGAGTGGCGCGCCTATCGGCGCGAGGCACGGTGACGGCGCGTGATCGCGGCTGCGCGCGCTAGCGGCAGCGCGTGATCGCCGCGGCGCGCGATAGCGGCGGCGCGTGATAACGGCGGCGCGATCGTTTTCGCTATTTTAGGATGGCGCAAAGCGCCGTTCTTCGGCTCGACAGGTGGTCGGTCGGGCCGGTAGTAACGAGGTGCATCTGCGCCTCGTTACATCACCCCCCTAGCAGAGGGGTCGTCCGGTAGGCGGCGGCTGGACCGGAGCTGGCCGTCCGCGTGGAAACGCAGCATCCAGCGTCCCTCAGGTGTTCGGAGGCGGTATCGACGGCTAACATGGACGGCCGCGTGGGGGACGAGCTTGTGGACTCCGGGCTCCACTTCGACGAGGACCGGCGGCGGTGGCCTCGGGCCGACCGGTCGGAGTATTTTCGGCGGTCGGACGGGGGTCGGACCCGAGGGTGGTCGCGTCGTCGGGAGGAGAGGCGTCCCTGCTACTCGTTGTGGCGGCGGCGGCGTCCGTTGCGGCGGTGGTGGCGGCCGTTGTGGCGGTGGTGGCCGTTGTGGCGGTGGCCGTTGCTGCGGCGGCGGTCGTTGCGGCGGCGGTGGCCGTTGTTGCGGCGGCGGTCGTTGCGGCGGCGGCGGTCGTTGCGGCGGCGGAGTCGTCGGCGGCCGGGTGGGGCGGGTGGTAGCCCTTGTCGTTGCTGCTGCTGCCAGCGTCTTGGGCTGGCGTCCTCGGCGCCCGGGTGGTGGGGGCAACGGAGCCGTAAGGATAATTGCCTTACGGCGCTGCGCCGTGTTGGACCGTTGTATCCGGGTCCCCCTTGCCGGAACTTGGGGGTTCGGTGGCCTCGGCGACGGTGGCGGTGTGCTCGCTGGTGGTAGCGGCGGTGACGTCGGCAGTGACGTCGGCGGTGACGTTGGTGGTGACGTCGGCGGTGGCGTCGCTGGTGGTGGCGACGTCGACGGCGGCGGGGCGGCCGGGGCCCTCTCCTCGTCGTCGGAGAGGGCGAGATCCGTCCACAGGACGGTGAGATCGTCGATCTCAATGCCTCGGGGCTCGCTCATTGCTAGCTTATGCTTGCTTTTTCGCTTGCCAAAATTCCTCGGCTTATCGCGGGGCGACAGCTCGAGAAGATGTGAGCTTCGCTGCTCGAGGCCGTCGCTTTATACCCCGGGCCGTTGTTTCGGTTTCCCCTTCCGGGTTGTCGACCTCCGCGTCCTGTGGCTTTTCGTTATTGTTGCCTGACTTCAAATCTTGTATATGTATATTTCGCAGCCACTTGCCGTTTCTAGCGCGGAGATCGACGATTACCGGGGAGATTATCTTCCGGATTTCGTACGGCCCGGAGTATTTTGGCGCGAGCTTGGCGTTAAAGCCTCGCGCTTTATCCGATAGGGGATGCTCGCGTCGCCATACTGTCTCCCCTATCGTAGGCCGCCAGGAGCGCCGTCGCAAATTATAGTAGCGCTCTTGGCGTTGAAAAGCTCGCGCCAAATTTACACGGACGACCTCGTAAGCGTCCTCGAGCTGTCGGCGGCGACTTTCCGGTGGAGCGGCGGTACGGGTCTTCGGCCAGGAACTCAACTCCCGCCCGCTGAGCAGGAAGGCCGGGCTGTATCCCGTTGAGTCCTGGACGGCCGAGTTGTATGCGAACTGCAGCGCGGAGAGGTGGGTGTCCCACTTGCGGTGGTTTTTCCCCACAAACTGAGCGATCATGGTCTTTATTACACGGTTTGTCCGCTCCACCGGATTACAATGCGGGGCGTAGATGGGGGTGGTGCGGTGACGGATGCCGTGAGCCCCGCAGAATCTTGTGAATTGCTCGGAACGAAATTGCTTCCCGTTATCGGACACTATTGTTTGGGGGCAGCCGTGTCGGTGCATGATGCCCTCGGTGATCGCCTGCTCCACTGCCCCCGTTGTCGCTTTTCGGAGCGGTCGCATCTCTAGCCACTTGGAGAAGCGATCCTGCATAGCGATGACCCACGCGTGGCCGCCGGTCGACCGCGGCAGAGGGCCCATCAGGTCTATGGTGGCCTGCTCCCACGGGCCCTTGACCGCGGTGGCGTGCAGAAGGCCCGCGGGTTTGACCTGTGTCGCCTTATAGGCGAGGCAGGTCTCACAGGCCCGGACATGTCGGGCTACATCCCGGAACATTCCGGGCCAATAATACCGGCGGGCCGCGCGGGCGATCGTCTTCGCTATCCCCAAGTGGCCGGCGGTGGGTTCGTCGTGGAGCTGGCGAAGGATTTCGGCGCGTTGCTCTCGAGGCACGCATACCTTCCACTGCTCCTCCGCCGGTGTTTCGCGGAAATCCAGCTCGTGCAGGATGTGGCGGAGGAGCTGGCCTTGCTGGATGGCGTAGTCCGGCCAGGCGGCGGGATCTGCGGCTACCCGCGCCCTCATACGGCGGTACCAAACGCAACCGTTTTCCGAGACGATGGCGCTTACCTCGGGTCGTCGAGACAACGCGTCGGCGACCGTGTTGAGAGCGCCTCGCCGGTATTGCACCTCGAACTCGTACTGTTGTAGTTCGAGGGCCCAGCGGGCCAGTCGCCCGATGGGTGTCTCCAGGCTGCGCAGCCACCGGAGGGCCTGGTGATCTGTGATCACCGTGAAGCGATAGCCCTCCAGGTAGTCGCGCATTCGCCTTATTCCCCAGATTACGGCGAGGCACTCCAACTCGGTCGCGCTGTAATTTTTCTCGGCGCGATTCAATGTTCGGCTCGCGTACGCGATCACGCGTTCGGCCCCCTCCAGCCGCTGCGTGAGGACGGCTCCCAGCCCCTCCGTGCTTGCGTCCGTCTGCAGCTGGAAGGGCTCCCGAAAATCGGGGCACGCGAGTACCGGTGCCGTGGTCAGCCGCTTCTTCAGTGCGGTCATCGCGGCGTCCTCGTCCGCGCCCCACCTCCACTTCACATCCTTCCGGGTGAGTCGCGTGAGCGGGGCGGCTAGCGCGGAGAAACCGGGGATGAACCGCCTGTACCACGACGCGAGCCCGAGGAACTGCCGCACCTTTCGTACGGTCGTGGGCGCCGGCCATTCCGATATCGCGCTCACTTTTTCTGGGTCGGTGCGGATACCCTCTCGGTCCACGATATGCCCCAGGTACCGCAGGCGGCCCACACAGAAACGGCACTTCTCCGTATTGAGGCGCAGTCGTGCTTCCCGGAGCCGCCGGAAGACCTCCCCGAGCCGCGTGATATGTTCCTCGAAGGTCCGGCTCACGATAATGATATCGTCTAGGTAGACGAGTACATGGGGCTCGAGCTCAGGGCCGAGTATGCCATCCAGCAGCCGTTGGAACGTGGCGGGTGCGGAGTGCAGACCGAAGGGCATTACTCGAAACTGCATTAATCCTCGTCCCGGCACGGCAAACGCAGTCAAGGGGCGGCTCGCGGCCGACAGGGGAACCTGCCAATACCCGCTCCGCAGGTCCAGCGTGGACAGATATTTTGCCCCTCGGAGTTTGTCGAGGGTAGCGGCGACCTGCGGCAACGGGTAGGCATCAGGTTCCGAGACGCTATTCAGTTTTCGGAAATCCACACAAAATCTTCGCGACCCATCCTTTTTCCGCACCACCACCACCGGCGAGCTCCACGCGCTGTGAGAGGGCTCGATTATGCGCTCCTGCAGCATCTTCTCGACCTCCTCGTCGATTACTCGCTGCATAGCGGGGTTCCGGGGCCGATACCGCTGCTTAATGGGGCGTGGGTCGGTCAGTCGAATGTCGTGGTACGCCCGGTCCATCGGTCCCTGCATCTTGTCGAAGAGGCGGAATTCCCGTTTCAGGAACTGTTCCAGTCGCGTGGTCTCGTCCGGGGTTCGTGGCGTTAGTCCGTCCTCGATCGTACAGATCGACGGTTCGGTCCGTGTCGCGCGCGTCGGTGGCGGTGGCAGGGTCACCTGTAGCTTGGCCCACAAGTCCACTCCAATCAGCATGGGGCTGCCGAGCTTTGGCAGGACTCGCAGGCCGTGTCTCACGTTTCTGTCCTCCGTTTGTACGTCTGTCGTCATGGTTCCGGTCGTCTGTACGAGTGTTCCGTCCGCTAGTCGTATCGCTTCGGATCGCCTCGACTTCCGGATCGGGGCCCCTACTTGCTGGGCAATGTCGGGGCGTATAAACGACGCCTCCGACCCGGAGTCGAGGAGCGCGTTGACGTCACGTCCGTTCAGTCGTACGGTTATATGGGGCCGCGGTGTGAATCGGATGCGTTGATTCCTCAGGGCCGAGACTCTGGGTGGCAGGTCTCGGCCCGTCGGTCGTTTCCCGGCCGCGGTGGCACTCCCGGGTCAACACGCCGTCCATTCCGCATTGCGAGCAGAATTTCTTCGGGGGGCACTTACAGTCTACCCGAGTGTGCCCCCTTTGTTTGCACCGCCAGCAGCACTCGTCCTTGCTGTATGTGCTGGCGGTGGTCGGCGCGACGCGCGGTGGTCGAGGAGGTCGGTCCACTGCAGGATCTCGCCGGCGGTCGCGTATCTGCCGCTCGATGTCTTCATGCTCTGCGGCCCGCGCACGGAGGTCCCCGATACTCGTAATGTCGTCGATGCGAATGCCCCTCTTGTATTCTGGGTGCATATTTTCATATAGCAACTCGAGCTGCTCCTCGGGACTCCATCCCCCCGCGCGCCGCATGAGCGTTAACACGTCATTGGAAAACGCCCGGAAGGATTCTCCATCTTGTTGTACGCGGCCCCGTGCTTCGCGGCGGAGTTGCGCTAGCATCTTGCGCGGGAGGTATTCCGCATGGAAGTCCCTTCGGAAATCCTCTCACGTTGCCCATGTGTGCCGGCCGAGACGGTACCACGCGAGGGCCTCGCCCCGCAGCATCTCCGGCAACCCCCGAAGGACGTGTTCCCCCGTATAGCCATATACGTCGCTGAGTTCTTCGACCCGTTCTAAAAATTCGTGAGGACTCCGTCCGTCGAAGAAACAACCCCATTTTTAATTTGATTCATCGCCTTGGCTATCGGGGGCCCGGACCCCTCGGGGATTATGGACAGTTCGGGTGTCTCGTCGCGAACTTCCACTGTCCCTTCCTCGGCTTTTGCTGCGGGGGTCGCCGTCCCGTTGTCTTCCTTGAACACTTCCGGATGCCGTCGCACGAACTGACCGAGCCGCCTTCGCAATTCTTCGAATGTCCCGTCCGTGTGCAAGTCGTGACGGGACAACTGCTCGGTCAGCTCCTGTTTTGACAATTTATGCATCCATGCCATCGCGCTCGGGCCCGTAATCCCTCCTGCCGCGTTTCTCCTCCTAAGGTCCTTTGTTCGGGCGCCAAATGTAACGGCCGAACTCCGCGGTTCGGTCGCTGCTACGCGTTTCGCGCGGATAAGGCTCGTCGGAGTCCGGGTTCGGTGAGGAGGAAAGCAGCGAGACGTTCGAGAGTAATATAAGTACGTTAGCTTTATTCTATACTTAATTTGATACAAGAGTTCGGCCCCGAAGGCGATGTCGCGGGTTGCGTTTGTAAGGCGCGTCGGTACGGTACGGTGCGGTGCGGTGAGCGGTGCGAGCGCTCGTACAGACGGATAGGCCGTGCGGAAGGCGGGGCCTATTACGCGACGCGTGTAGATCGTAACGACGGTAACGGCGCGGTGATCGGTCTCGCTTCGCGACGCTGGGCGTCTCGGACAATTATCGCCCAATACTCGCTTCGGAATTGCTCGCGTAAAAAATGGTCGCCGGACCGGAGATTTCGATTCTCGGTCGAACGCACGCACGCGAGTCGCGGGAGACGCGAGATGATTTCGTCCGTCGGGGCCGAGGACTCTCGACAGAGAAGGCGTACGCACCTTCCCTTTTCCCTACGTTCGTGGAGGAAAGCGACCAAGTGCTGCGGACACTCAGCGGAGACGGCGAACACACCATCCCGGGTTCCTGGTCGCTAGACGGATCACCTAAAGGCTGAGTACGCTCAGCGGAGTTCGCCGACGGACGAACCCCTGACTCGAGGCGGCGGGTAAAGGCGAGAGACTGTCGAGTACGCTCGACTGAGCACGCGTACACACGAGCCCAGGAAGACGGGAGACGGCCAAGTATCGAGAACGCTCGATCGAGACTGCGGACGCACAATCCCGTTTGCTTAGTCGCCGGTCGGGTAGTCGGAATACGGAAAGCAGAGCGAAACGGTCCGGATATTCTCTCTTTCGGCATACAAGCGTCTAGATCGAATCGGCGGTACGGATCGGTCTGGTGTCTAGGAGCTCGATCGCCGCCGTTTTATAGTTGTTCGCGCTACGATTGATACGGCGGCGATCGAGTGGCGCGCCTATCGGCGCGAGGCACGGTGACGGCGCGTGATCGCGGCCGCGCGCGCTAGCGGCAGCGTGTGATCGCCGCGGCGCGCGATAGCGGCGGCGCGTGATAACGGCGGCGCGATCGTCTTCGCTATTTTAGGGTGGCGCAAAGCGCCGTTCTTCGGCCCGACAGGTGGTCGGTCGGGCCGGTAGTAACGAGGTGCATCTGCGCCTCGTTACAAATAAATAGAGAGACACGAATACTTAAATTATACATGCTAGTATCTTCTGTGAAGATTGTAAGGCTCGTGCTTATTCGATCGATCGCAAAA